>NC_056728.1:64550688-64628188 GCF_019279795.1 Protopterus annectens | reverse complement strand
TCCTTCTGTGTACAGTCTGCATGTCCTCCCCGTGGTCGAGTGACGAGCGTGAATGGATGTGCCTTCTTTGAAGGTTGGGTGTCGGGCTGGCAACTCGGCACCGTAAAAATCTACTGCCAGTCATTAACAGACCAGAGTTCCACTGTGGTGACCCCTAACCGGGAAAAGCCGAAAGACCTTACTTACTTTTCTCTTGTTTCCAGAAAGTAAGGCCCATAGAAACATATTTTGCCCCTTTCAAGGCTAAACACCATTGTTGTACCAAAGTTCGGGATGCTGACTTCACAACCCCTTTTTTCCTCTTTTGTTTCCTAAGGCTTACCTGATTACTCTAGACTTCAAGGATGTGTACCTGCATGTTCCAGTTCACAAAAATCCCAGCTGTTAACTTATAATTCTCTTATCTGATTACTCTAGACCTCAAGGATGTGTCCCTGCATGTTCCGGTTCACAAAAAATCCCAGCTGTTAACTTATAATTCTTTGCTTTGGTCTTGCATTTTGTTTGCCACTGTGTCTTTTGGTTTTTCTTACCCCTCTTAAGAGTTTTCACTAAGTGCCATGCCCCAGTTATAGGCTTCTGCAGACTACAAGGCATTCATATTTCCCCTTTTTTGGATGATTGCCTCATTTCATCTTCCTTTATCCTATACTTCCTGGCAGCTCTTCAGTTCGCTACTCATCTTTTCAGCAGTCTGGGTTGCGGACTGAATTTGAAGTCTTCTTTAAAACTCCTGTCACAGGTTATTGCTCCTGGGATGTCTTCTGGACACATCTATATCATCATCTTTCTTCCTCCAAGGTACCTTCTTACCAGCTTCACTTCTTAAATCTGGCACATCAAAATATGTCCACAGCAGGAGAGTTCATAATTCTGGGTTACACGACTTTCTCCATTCTAATGATTCCATTTTCCAGACTCCACATAAAAGAAATTTAGTGGTATCTCAAGTCAGTTCGAGTCCTGTATCACTCTCCATTATCCTTCTTTCTTGATGAAGTTGACAACTAGAATTTGGAACTCCTATGACAGGCCAATCAGATCTTGCAAAATCCAGGCCTTCCTTTTTCTCCCCCTTTCTTCTGCTTAGTCACAGCAGATGCTCCAGACTTTGTTCAAAGCATCAAGGTTCAGGGTATATGAGAGCTTGATTGCAGGAACAAGCACAACAATCTCAAGGAAATAATGGCTCTAATAAAAAGTTGTCAAACCCCAAAATCAGCTGTGGATTCTTGGACCCCTTGTTGCTGGTAACAGACTCTATTCATTCATGTGATGCAAACAAGGGGGGGACAAGGTTGTATCCCCCTTTGTGGGTTATCCATAACTGCAGTAATCTCGCTCTGCAGGCCACATACATGCAGTCAGAGTAGAACAGAATAGCATTTTCTTTTTAAATAAGAAACATGTTTATTGAATTGTCACTTATGACATAGGCAGTCATACGTTTATATAAGTGAAAACAAACTATATTGGCATATTTTAGTTGCAAATATTATACATCACTTGTCATTGTCAGTCAAACATTGCAAAGCTCATTCAGTGCCTGGCTTCCCTTAAACCTCTTTCCTTCTCCAAAACATTGTTCAACAAGTATTATTCCCACAGTCCACATTTTCTCCATGTAATTTGCGCCTACTCTTTTCTAAAGATCCCACTTGCAGTTCTTTTATCTGTATTACTATACTGACTAATTCTAGTACAGTTTGTTAAGACTTTGATGTCCATTTTCTAGTAATTGCTTTTTTGGCAACCACCAGAACTCAACAAGACTTTACTTTGTATAGTCATTTCCGATTTTGTATCACAGCTGAAAAAATAATTTCCTTATTTACACCAATTTGAGCACCCAGTATTTCTGACAGAATAATCTGCAGGGAAATTTTAAAGTCTACCAGCTCATTACACTCCCCCCAAAAAATGTTTCTGCCTGGGATATAGAAATACCTATGCAAATAACTCTTAAGCACAGATCCTAAATTTTTTAGACTTTGTTGCATATTTAGGAGCCATAGGGCATTCCTTCATTGAAGGTTGTGCGTTAGGCCCGGCAAGCCAGCACGTAAAACTCTACTGCCAATCATTAGCGACCGGAGTTCCGCTGTGGCGACCCCTAACCGGGAAAAGCCGAAAGTCACAAGCAAACAAACAAACGCATATCTTCCCATTGTTTCTTTAAGAATTGCTTATCCAGTCTCTTCCTAATCCTTTCTAACCTCCCCTGATGTTAACATACAATATTTTATATGCCCTACTAATTATCCACTGATGAACAGCAACTTCTGTTCTAGATTATTCTAAAAATTGTACCAGTGCTGGTCCTTTCCTTAGGGCCCCCTGTTTCTTTCTCTTTACCTGCACTCTAATATCAATTGTTAATAGAGAAGGCAGTCTCTAGCCTGCAGTCAGAATGAATTCTTGGCTTTTTCCCATTCTGTTACCTTTCCCTCTCTAATTGCTTACTCCCAAAATATTGGTTCCTTATCCAGATTTCTCCAGTAAATTCCAGCCCCCTCTTGCCTATTTGTTCTCTGTACCCCTAACTGAAATCATCCCTATTGGCAGAATCTCCTTTCTCTATTCCTATTTTAGTTCTTAGAATACTTTCTGCTACTTTATGAATATTATATTTTTTATGGTTATTGATATTCTCCTTAAGGATTTGCATCCAAAATCCCAGTCTCTCCTTGTTTCTAGAACTTCCCTGATGTTTATCGTGTTTCACTGTTGCAGTCATTACTCTAGGGTTATCCTGCTGGCAGGCTACCTGCAGTCGACCTGAATTCCAAAGTCCTGCTCTGGCGTCGGTTGCTGTTGCCGCTTCCCTCACATCAGTGTGCCAGGGGTATAAAAGATGCAGCCGACGCCATTTTCTTCAGTCTTTCTTGCCGTGCGGTGCCCAAAGCAAAAGCAGTTTGCAAGTGCCGGTTGGCCGACTGCTGAGATTTTGAAATCCGAATTTCAGAACCGAAGTCTTCATTAAAATTAAGTACCCCATTGGGGAAACTTTTTTCTTGCTCCAGACCGATGTCAGAAAAAGTTAACAATTGTATTTCTTGTGGGAAGCAAATACCTTATAAGGATTTTCACTCTTACTGTATTCCTTGTCTAGGCCCTGACCACGACGTTGTTAGCTGTCGGTTTTGTGCTAGATTTAACCAACGCACTATTAAGCGTCGGTTCGATTTTGCATTTCATAACTTTGGCCGAAGATTTAATTATATAATGCCATCGGAACAGCCGATGACCGGAGTTTACAAAAAACGCAAGGACAAGGAAAAGGATAGGCATCCAAGGTCCAAAACCGACGATGAGGCCTCCGTTAGGCCAGTCGCTGTGAGGCACTTTCGCAGCCCCTGGCGCCCGCTACCTCAGAGCCACAGGCCGCTTCCGACTCCCACGTGGAGCCGACTGGGCCTCTGGAAACTCAAGGTATTGGACACTCAGAAATCATTCCCTCAGATGAGTCTGGAGCTGCTGTGCAGGCATCGACTTCTGAGGGTGCTTCAGACCTACACAGTTATATGTTAAACCATCTTCAGCTTCAAAGACAAAGACTAAAGCAGCTCTAAAGACAAATAAACAAGTACAGCATTCTTCTACTCAGACTTCTATGCCTAAAAGATAGATGCTTAAAATGGCCGAATACCTAATTACTTTGATCAGGGGTTCCCATCCCCCTCCTGATAAGAGGCCTAGGCAAGGGACAGAATATGATTCTTCTGATCAGGTTTCTATTTCCTCTGATTCCTCTTCTGAACAGGAATATTCTATTCCTCCCTATGAGGATTCTGATGCTGAAGAAACCATTCCTTCAGCCTCTCCTCCTGAGGATTATTCTTTTGGGGAAGCCCTGCATACCATGAAGGGAGCATTTCCACTGGGAGAGCCAAGATTACTCAGAATCTAAGAAAAGGCTCAGAGACTTTCTGCTACTTCCTCAGCACAGACCCCTTGCTATTCCACCTGTTCTAGACATTGTAGAGGATGTATTTTCAGAGTCCGGCCTGTCCCCTTACTCTTTACCCCCTGCACCTGCTAGGCCAGACAGCTACTACAGGGTCCCAGATTCTCATAAATTCCTGTATAAAAACCCCGCTGCTGACCCAGAAACTATATCTCGGGGTCCAAAAGGGGTCAAAGCTTCCACTGCAAAAAAACTCTCTGTCCCCTCCGATAGGGATTCCAGGGCACTGGACAGATGGGGGAAAAAATTTACACTTCTGCTACCTTGGCTGCAAGGGCTTTAAACTGTCAATTTCATATGCTTAAATATCAGCAGTATTTAATGTCACTGCTTAAACAGAAAATGTTGACAAATTCTGAATGTTCAGAGAACAAGGAAATGCAGGATTTATTGCATGCAGCTGAACAAGTGGGAAAGCATACTTTGCAATGTGGTTATGATTCATTGAAGGCCTCTTGCAGGGCCACTGTTACAAGTTCTGTTATTAGAAGGCATGCTTGGTTAAAGCAACAGAATCTGCCTGATCATGTTAAAGCAAAATTATTAGATGCTCCATTACAGCATGATACTTTGTTTGGTGCTAAAGCAGAAGAGGTGTTGAAGAAAATGGAGGATAAAGCAAAATCCATGCAGACAGTTAAGGATTTCTTACAGGTACACCCTCCCAGATTTAGTAGGAACTGGCCTTCAAAAAATTGGTCCTTTCCAGTGTCAGACAGGCCACAAAGAGGCAGATGCAGACGTCCCAGCGGCAGATCTCAGCCCCAAGGCTCCTACAGGCCTAAACAATGGGGTGCTCCTACCTCCAAAAGCAGAGAAGACAAAGCACAACCTTACAGGAAACAGTTCCAATTACTTTCCGCTGCCAGATCCAAGCACTTTTCTTTTGGCAGCCCCCTTGGGGGGAAAACTAGCACTTTTTCACCAAATTGGCAAATGATTACCCAAGACAAATGGGTCTTGGGCATAGTGTCCCAAGGCTACAGGTTCCATTTTCACACCCTACCAAGGGCAAAAGGTATGCCAGACCTGCCACACAATCAATGGGCAGAGGCACAAAAGCAAATTACAGCCCTCATGGACATGAGGGCCATTCAACAAGTACCACAACAAGAGCAGGGGCAAGGATTTTACTCCAGACTTTTCTTAGTGCCCAGAAAGGACAAACCCTGGAAACAAATACTGGACCTGTCTGTACTAAACACGTTTCTGGAGGTTCCAAGATTCAAGATGTTGACTCTACAGCAGCTACTGCCCATGCTGGGCAAGAAGTCTTGGCTCGTAAAAGTGGACCTAAAAGAGGCATTACCTGCATGTCCCAATCAGACAATCCTGCAGAAGATACCTCATATTTATAGCTGGCTCAATGCACTACCAATTCTCTGCACTGCCCTTTGGCTTATCTACTGCGCCCAGGGTCTTCACAAAATGCCTGGCACCAGTAATTGCATTTTGAAGACAAAGAGGAATACGAATATACCCCTGCTTGGACGACTGCCTTGTTCAAGCAGAGAACAAAGACATTCTTCTAAAGCATCTGCCGTTTGTAAAAAGATTACTAATTTGCCTAGGGTACACAGTAAACAAAAAGAAATCAAAACTAGTACCCTCTCAAAAGATAATATTCCTGGGTGCAAGCTTAAATACAACTACCCAGATGGCTTATCTCATGCCAGACAAACAAAGGCAACTGACTTCTTACTTCAAAAGGTTGGCAACAAAGACCCAGTTATCTGCAAGAAAAATCCTACAGGCCTTGGGCTTCATGGCATCCTGCATTCTACTAATTCCATATGCCAGACTGCATATTAGGAAACTACAATGGTATCTAAAAAGTGTTTGGACTCAGCATTGCCACATCTTGGAGACAGTAATTACCCTCATTCCCTGCCTGCAACAGGAGTTTTGATGATGGGCACAGGCCTATCACCTCAACGAGGGTCTGCCATTCACTTTACCCACAGCCAGACAGACACTGACAACGGATGCATCAGATTATGCCTGGGGGGCCCATATGGCAGGAAAATGTATTCAGGGCACATGGCCTTGACTGCAAGCCAGATGCATCTTCACATCAATCAAAAAGAGACGCTAGCTGTTCAGAATGCCCTGAAAGCTTTCAAGGATCTATTTCATCCAGGACAGCTACTGATAAAGACAGACAATACTATGGTCATGTGGTACATAAACAAGCAGGGAGACACACATTCCTACTCCCTCTGCAGACAAACAATGACCTTATGGGACACAGCATTGACTTATCAAGTTCACTTGCAAGCACAATTCCTGCCAGGAAAAACAAATACTCTGGCAGACGAACTAAGCAGAAACCTCATGGATCCCCACGAGTGGAAACTGGATCCACAAGTCTTCAGCATGGTAACAAGAAAATGGGGATGCCCAGACATAGATCTGTTTGCCTCCCCTCACAACTGCCAATTACAGAGATTTTGCACAAGGATTTATCACAAACAAGCATGGAGAGTGGACGCCCTGTCCTTCAGCTGGAAAAAATCTAACAGTATATGCCTTTCCTCCACTGCCTCTCCTTCCCAGGGTACTCCTAAAGGTCAGACAAGAGAAGCCAAAAATTATACTGATTGCACCAGACTGGCCACGCCAGCACTGGTACCCAATCCTAAAGAGCTTGTCTCAAGGTCCAGCATGGATATTGCCTCAAACTTCTCACTTGCTGACCCAACAAAACAATCAGATCCTGCACAGCCAACTCAGGACCTTAAATCTGGCAGCATGGCGGATAATGTAGCCATTCAGAACACTCCTTTTTCAAAAGCTGTTATGGATGTTATCTTGGAGGCCAGGAGGCCTAGTACCAGAAAATCTTATGCAGAAAAATGGAAGAGATTCTGTGCTTGGAACCAAGAACAAGGCATTGCCACGCATGTACCAAATATCCCTCAGATTTTACAATACCTAACTGAGATATTGGGCAAAGGCCTTTCCTTTTCATCAATTAAGATTCATGCCTCTGCCATTTCAGCCCATTACAATACGGAACCACCTATCTTTTCTCATCCTTTAATAAGGCAGTACCTCAGAGGGCCTCCAAGGAGAGCACCAATTCCTGCATGGGACCTCAATTATGTCTTGGAAAAACTCAAACTGCCTCCTTTTGAGCCAGCCTCAACAGCTCATATAAAATATTTATCCTGGAAAACAGTCTGCTTCTAGCAGTAACGTCTGCAAGACGAGTCTCGGAGTTACAAGCACTCATGGCTGTGGAACCTTTTATCATTTTTCATCCAGACAGGGTTTCTCTGAGGACAAACCCAACATTTATGCCTAAGGTGGTGTCCAGTGTGTCCCTCAACCAAACCATTCACTTGCCTACCTTTTATCCAAACCCACAGAACAAGGGTAGTAAAATTCTGCATTCTTTGGACATACACAGGCAGCTATGCTTCTACTTGGACAGAACTAAAGCTTTCAGAAAGACTGAGCAACTTTTAGTGTCATATGCTGCAGGATCACAAGGAAAGGCTATCTCAAAACAGACTATTTCCAAATGGATAGGCCATTGCATCAGTTTCTGCTTTTCTCAGCATGGCAGATCAGTGCCTAAGGGCATTAGGCCTCATTCTACCAGAGCAACAGCCACTTCAGCAGCCTTCCTCAGAGGACTACCAACCAAAGACATCTTGGAGGCTGCAACTTGGAGTTCAGTGCACACTTTTACTAAGCACTACCACTTGCCTCTTTACTCTAAATCCAGAGCAGGCTTTGCCACTGCAGTTCTACAGGGCCTCATAGCCTCTCCTAATCCTATTTAATCTAGCCTCCCATCCTCTGCTTTGGGATTCAACCCAAGAGTAGTGACTGCAACAGTGAAACACGAACATAGTACAGTTGTGTACCTACCATAAGTTCATAGGTTCATAGGTAGGTACTAGGCTATTGGCCTTAGGGCCTACATAAGCCTAGCCAAAGGTACCCTGGCTTTCGCCACCCAAGAAAATTATTTTCCTGTGCCACTGTCGAGCAGAGCCACAGAAGTGATCCCCGGGGTGAATTTCCTATCTCCCATCCAATCATCAAGATTTTTCTTGAACAGTGCTAATGAGGAGCTTTGTTTGATATAGATAGGTTGTTTGTTCCAGAGTATGGGAAGTCTCTGGGACAGGAATCTATCCCTCCAGCATGTTCTGTTTATTGTGGTGATGAGGTTTAGGTCCCTAGAGCGTGTAGCTCGTAGGGATTGGGATTTCTTTAAGTGGATCATGTCTAAAAGCTCTGGGTTTGACATAGCTTTGTGTGTTAGGCAGAGATCGCCTCTGAGTAGACGATATGCAACGGAGTAAAGCTGCAGTTTTTTGAGACGGTCTGCATAGGGCATCTCTTTGAGGCCGGTAATCCTCTTTGTGAGGTATTTCTGTGGCCTTTCCAGTTGTTGTAGATGTCTTGTGAGGTACATACCAAAAGGGGCGTTGTACTTTATAATGGGTCTAATGAGTGACGAGTAGAGGGGAACAATGACCTCTTTTTTCCTGGATGAGAAACCTTTTGTGATGAGGTGTGCCACATAGAAGGATTTCCTGACTACTGTGGCGATGTGATTATCAAAGGAGAGACTACTGTCCACCTGTGTCCCAAGGTCTCTTATCACACTTTCGGTGTTAAGTAGACTACCACCTATGTTGGTAGTTCATGGGTACTGAGTTTTTACCAAAAGGAATGACAATGCACTTTTTGGCATTGAGCTTGAGGCCATGGCTTTGACACCAGGCATCTGTCTCAGCAAGGCCCTTTTGTAGGATGACCATAAATGTAGATGTTCGAGTGTATTCACTTTTGCAGTCCAGGTTACCCCCCACCGTCCCCCTTTCTTTTGCTGGGGTTTATCTGTACTTCTCTATTCTTTACAACCTATGTGGTGTATCTGCTTGTAGATGAAGGAAATGTTTCTTTACTGCATATATGTGTGTATTGGCATAATATATTTAGCCTACCCTTTTGGGGACATCTGGGGCAAGAAAAACTGAAGAAAATGGCGTTGGCTGCATCTTTTATACCCCTGGCGCACTGACGTCAGGGAAGAGGCGACAGCAACTGACTCCGGTCCAGGACTTTCGAATTCAGGTCGACTGCGGGTAGCTTGCCAGCAGGATAACCCAAGAGTAATGACTGAAACAGTGAATACACACGAACATCTACATTTATGGTAGGTACACAACTGTACTTTTCATCATCATCCCTTTCCACTTTAAATTGTACCTTTGTATTATGTATAGAAACCTTAACTGTATAGCTTTGAATAGCCCTTCAAATTAGGTAATTCTAAACCACCTTGTATTAGAAGGATGAACTTATCCCACTTGACTCTTGCCCTCTTACCTTCCACTCTATTAATTCTTATCCTCAAATTTTCCTCTGGTTTATAAAAATATGCCTGACCTGTCTATAAAACTGAAGGGGCTAAAAACTTTGGCATTACTTGTATCTTGCTGTCCATATATGTATAACAGAGATTCCAGGTTTTATCTTCTGTTTAGTCTGTTCTCACGTATCCTTTGCTGCCATTACAGAATCCTTTTTTAGTCCACACTCCTAAGTACTTAATTTGATCAGATCCCCATAACAATGGGTATTGTAGAACCAATTCATGTGTAGGTATATAGTTTGGATCTGTTGCCTGTGTTTTATCTTCATTAATTTTGAATGCAGAAAAGACCTGAAACTGTCTCAGAATGTTCCACAACACGGAAATGTCCTTTTCTGGTTTTATCAGGTGTAAAATTGTCATCTGCAAATACACTCAGCCTTTCTTGATTACCATACCAATTATTTCCTTGAATTTCTGAGTCCCTCATTTTCTGTGCCAATGCTTCTAAATGTTACGCAAATAATGAATGGGAAAGAGGACATCCCTGCCTGGTTCCTCTGCTCAAACAGAACTTATCAGAGAAGAACCCTCCACTTTAATTTTCACCTCCGATCCCTCATATATCCTCCTAATCACCCTTATAATTTTATCATATAATGGAAATGCTTCCATTGGACTGTTCATAAAATTCCAGCTTTGTCAAATACTTTGTGCATCAGGACCCACCAACAATAATGGTATTTTCTTAAGTTCTGCTTCCCTCTGGATTATCATTTTTCTGTGAATGTTGAATGTTTGTTTCCCCTCCACAAAACCCCATTGATCCATATCTGTCAATTTTGGCATCACCATTATAGAGGTAATCACCTTATCATGGTTTAAAATTGAAATGGGTCTATATGGAACTAGATCTGGTGGGTCTTTAGCATTTTTAGGTGTTACAGCCACCACTGCTTTATTCCAGGATGTTGCTGCTTCTCATGCTTTTAAAATACTGTTCAACAGAACCTTCTAGACCTTTATCGCTTTCTTCCCTATTAGCTTTCAAACTTCCACAGGAATATTATCTATTCCAGGAGACTTTCCTTTAGATTGGTTATACATCACCATTTTTATCTCATCTCCTTCTAACATGTTAGTAATTGAGCCTCATGTACCTCTAACCTTGGCATATTTAATTCTTCCATAAACATTTCCATTTATACTTTTCTTGATTTCTGCATTTCTCTGCTTTAGACATATTTTCATTAAATCTCCGTAATATTTGTAATACCTCTACAGGATCTGTGGATATTTTCCGTGTTATAGGCTTCTTGAGCTAGGCATCAACCCTTTCTACTTTCTGTTGCCTGTTTTTTTTGTGCTAAAATTTTTTGTTCTCTGAAGTTATTAAAAAAATTGTGGTAAACAGCAGTCTTTCTAAATGCAAATTATTGAGGTAGTCCCTAATTTTCTTTTTAGCACTCTGCACTTGCACTTCTTCATGTTCTTTGAGATTAACCCTATTCTGCAGTACTTAAACTTTTGTCAGTTCCTGTAAATTCTTGTTACTTCTTGACCATAGCTCAGTTTCTTCTATTTCCATGCTATTTTTAAACTCCACTTTAATTTTACCCACTCCCTAGCTATGTTTTTGGATTTGTAGGACTTCATTGAGTTTTTAGAAACTTGAAATTCATATGGTCGAGACCATATGATTGAGTTTCCAAAAACTCATAATGAAGCTCCCCTGCAAACCCCCCCCCCCCACAAACTTATATATACCAACTCCAAGTTGCAGTTACAGTGGCGAAAAGGGTAAATTATCTGATCCTCACCATGCTGCAATCTACATAGAACTGCTTCAAATGGGAATTTAACCTTTCCCCACTGTAGTGCAATCTTGGAGTTGGTATATATAATTTGCATGTGGTGGGGTGCAGCTCCCCACATGGAGGCAAAAACATAGATTGCCCTCCTCGAGTTTTCGGGAACCTGATCATAGTCTCGCCCAGAGATTATTTCTCCCAGAATTTTCTTAATCTCCATTGTAGCAATTATAGGTAGAATATGAATACATGCTTGTGTAATCCTCCTCCATTGCCAGTAAACCCTTTGTCCTTCTGTCACAGTTTTGTCCAAATCTGCTTAAACTAAGTGCTGTCTGTTTTTGTCTCATCTTTATTCCTTACCTAGATGGAGACAACAACTTGAATGGTTTCAGAAAACATTCTCTCCTAGCCATTGAAAAGAATGTCTTGACTGTTTTTATTGCCCTTATCAGTTTGTCACCATAGAAGCATGAAAACCAGATGTATATTTCCTTCCATTACAAGCCTCTAATGTTGCACTGTGAACATTTATTTGCTTGAGGAAAACTTTTCATTATATATTCATGGTTCTTTTATTTATTTGCTTACCCTTAAAAATTTATTAGATCAAGCCAGTGGCCTTAATCCAGACATTCCCCTATGCAGAAGTAGGAAAAAGCACACCAATTTTACTTGTATCATGCTCTTTTGTCCAGGCTGTCTTCTCTTTTTACATTGCAGTACCTACATTTCTTAAAACTGAACAAAAGTAAAGGAAAAAAATAGGGGCACCTATTTAATTTAGTATCCCTGTTACACACAAAAATAACTGAAAAAGCTTTTATGAAAATACTGTTAAGAAACATTTTGTTTTTTTACTCACAGCAACCACTTTCCTTCCTATTCCCTCCTCCTTAATGTTTTTCCAAACATATGCTTTGGAGTCCCCTACAAGTAAAAAAAAAAAGTCCCGTATTTCCTGGTTTTCTTGATGTTCTTTGTGTTTCAGTGTTGCAGTCATTACATTTGGGTAATCTGCTAGCAGGTTGCCCTCAGTCGGCCTGAATAACAAAGTCTTGGGTCCTGCGTTGGTTGCTGTCTCCTCTTCCATGACGTCAGGGGTATAAAACATGCAGCCGACGCCATTTTAATCAGTCTTTCTTGCCGCACGGTTCCCAAAGCAGAAGCAGTTCACAAGTGCCGGTCGGCCGACTCCTGTAATATTCGTTTTTGAGTTTCAGAACCAAAGTCTTCAAACTAAAGCTAAGTACCCCATTGGGGAAAGTTTTTCTTGCTCCTTACCAGTGTCAGTAAAAGTTAATAATTGTATTACTTGTGGGAAGCAAATACCTCATAAGGATTTTCATTTGTACTGTATTCCTTGCCTAGGCCCTGATCGCAACATGCCTTGCTGTCGGTTTTGTGCTAAATTTAACCAATGCACTATTAAGCATCGGTATATTTGTGCTTCTAAATACTTTGATTCAAGATTTAACTATCCTGAAATGTCGTTGGTTAGCAATCCGACTACCGGAATTCGCAAAAAAACACAAAGAAAAAGACAGAGACAGACCGTCAAGGTCCAATACCGACTATGAAGCTTCTCTTTAGCCAGTCACCGGTACTCGGTGAGGTGCCTTTGCAGCCCCTGATGCCTGCTACTTTTGAGTCGCAGGCCTCTACCGAGACCCATTCGGAGTCCGGTATGCCGCGAAATTCTTCAAATATTGAACCCACGGTTGTCTCTCCCTTGGATGGGTCCAGAGCCGCTGAGCAGACACCGGCTTCTGAGGGTGTTTTCAGGCCTAAACATTTGTATATTAAACCAATGCCATCATCAAAAACAAGGCCAAAACCTACTTCTGTGTCTAAAATACTGACGCATGAGCCACGTGCTCAGGTCCCTATGCCTAAAAAACAAATGATCAAAATGGCTGAGGATTTAATTACCTTGATCAGGGGTTCCTAACCCCCCCCCCCCCCTGCCAAGAGGCCTAGGCAAGGCACTGATTATGAATCTTCAGATCACTTTTCTATTTCTTCTGATACCTCTTCTGATCAGGAATTTTCTATTCTCCCTTATGAGGACTCTTATGCAGAGGAATCCATCCCTTCTGCTTCTCCTCCTGAGGATTTTTCTTTTGGAGAGACTTTGCATACCTTAAGGGAACATTTTCATTGGGAGAGTCAGGACTTTTCAGAATCCAGAAAGAGGCTTAGGGATTTTCTTCTTCTTCCTCAGCATAGGCCTTTGGCTATACCTCCTGTTTTAGACATTGTTGATGATGTTTTCTCAGAATCAAGCATGGCTCCTGATTCCCTGCCACCGGCTCCTAGTAAGCCAGACAGCTATTACAGGGTTCCTGACTCCCACAAATTTCTTTTCAAAAATCCTACTGCTGACCCTGAAACAGTTTCTTAGGGTCCCAAGGGTGTTAAGGCTTCTACTGCTAAAAATCCTACCCCTTCTGATAGAGACTCCAGGGCGCTGGATAGATGAGGTAAGAAGGTTTTATAAGTCTACAACCCTGGCAATCAGGGCTTTAAACTGTCAATTTCATACTCTTAAATATCAACAGCATGTCATGGGCTTACTGAAACAGAAAATGATGTTGATTTCTGATTGTGTGGAAAATAGAGTTAGAGGATTTATTGCATTCAGCTGATCAAGTTGGAAAGCATACTTTGCAATGTGGTTTTGATTCCTTGGAGGCCTCTTGCAGGGCTGCCATAACTGCGTCTGTGATAAGAAGGCATGCTTGGCTCAAGGAGCAAAATCTGCCTGATGATGTTAAAGCTAAATTGTTGGATGCTCCTTTACAGCAGGACAGTCTGTTTGGTAATAAGGCAGAAGAGGTTTTAAAAAATTTGGAAGACAAAGCTAAATCTATGCAAACTGTAAAAGATTTCTTGCAAGTACAGCCCCCCAGGTTCAGTAGGCACTGGACTACTAAGAATTGGTCCTTTCCAGTGCCCAACAGAGCTGCTCAGGTCAAACCCAGACACTCCAAAGGCTCCAGGTTTCAGTCACAAGGATCTTGCAGGACAAAACAATGGGGTGCCTCCATCTCCAAATCAGGAAGTAGCAAAGCACCACCCTACAGTAAACAGTCTCAATGACTTTCCTCTGCCATTTCCAAGCAGTTATCTTTTGGCAACCCCTTTGGGGGGAAAACTAGCACTTCATGCTCAAAATTGGCATCTAATTACCCAGGACAAGTAGGTCTTAAATATAGCATCCCAGGGGTGCATATTTAATTTCCACACATTGCCAATTCCAAACGGGTGGCCAGATCTGTCCCCAAATCAATGGGCAGAGGCCCAGAAACAAGCCATGTCCCTCATGGATATGGGGGATATTCAACCAGTACCAGAAAAGGAAAATGGACAAGGTTTTTATTTTTGACTTTTCCTGGTACCCAGAAAAGACAAATCACGGTGTCCAATTCTGGACTTATCCATTCTGAATACTTTCCTGGACATTCCAAAATTCAAGATGCTGACTCTACAACAGCTACTGCCTATGCTAGGCAAGAATGCCTGGTTGGTAACTGTAGACTTAAAAGAGGCTTACCTGCATATCTCAATCAGGGAATCTTGCAG
The DNA here is from genome assembly GCF_019279795.1 of Protopterus annectens. NCBI lineage: Eukaryota > Metazoa > Chordata > Ceratodontiformes > Protopteridae > Protopterus > Protopterus annectens. The sequence continues at coordinate 64,613,487 of NC_056728.1, read as the reverse complement.
AAGATACCTCTGATTCAAAGCAGGCTATTTGCATTACCAGTTATCTGCACTGCCCTTTGGCTTATCTACTGCGCCCAGGGTATTCACAAAGTGCCTGGCACCAGTAACTGCATTTTGCAGACAAAGAAACATTCAAATTTATCCATATCTGGATGATTGCCTAATTCAGGCAGAGGAAGAGGACACTCTTATTCAACATCTGGCATTTGTAAAAAGGCTTCTAACATGCCTAGGGTACACCATAAAAGTAAAGAAATTCCAACTGGTACCCTCTCAGGTAATTACATTCCTGGGTGCAAGCTTGAATACAACTGCCCAGATGGCTTACCTCACGCCAGGCAAACAAATTCAGTTGACAACATACTTCAAACAAGTGGCAATAAAAACCCAGCTATCTGCAGGACAAATTCTGCAGGCTTTGGGGTTCAGGGCATCCTGCATTCTACTAGTTCCATATGCAAAACTGCATATGAGGAAACTTCAATGGTACTTAAAAAGCTTGTGGAGTCAACATTGTCACAGCCTGGAAACAATGATTCCTCTCATTCCTTGCTTGCAACAGGAGTTCCTTTGGTGGGCAGAGGCATGTCACCAAAACAAGGGACTGTCATTCATTCTACCCCCTGCCACCCAAACCCTGACTACAGATGCATCAGACTATGCTTGGGGGGCCCATATGGCAGGAAGATGCATTCAGGGCGAATGGAGCCCAAGTCAAATGCACCAAATATCAACCAGAAAGAAATGCTAGCTGTACAGAATGCTCTGACAGCCTTCAAGGACTTCCTTCATCCAGGACAACTACTGATAAAGACGGACAACACCACAGTTATGTGGTACATAAACAAGCAGAGGGATACCCACTCCTACCCCCTTTGCAGGCTAGCCATGGCCTTGTGGAACACAGCTGTGACATGCCAAATACATCTTCAAGCTCAGTTCCTGCCAGGAAAGCAAAATACTCTGGCAGATGACCTAAGCAGAAATCTTATGGATCCAGACGGATGGAAACTGGATTCACAAATCTTCAGCATGTTGAAATGAAAATGGAGGAGCCCAGACATAGATCTATTTGCCTCCCCACAAAACTATCAGTTGGACAAATTCTGCACAAGAACTCATCACAAAAAAGCTTGGAAAGTGGATGCTCTATCCTTCAGCTGGAAAAACCTGTCCATCTATGCCTTTCCCCCTCTGCTTCTGATCTCCAAGGTTTTACTAAAAGTCAGACAGGAAAAACCAAAAATGATTCTGACTGCTCCGGACTGGCCTCACCAACACTGGTACCCGTTTCTAAGGAATATGTCACACCTTCCTCCGTGGTACTTGCCTCAGACACCTCATCTGTTGTCTCAGCAGAACTATCAAATTCTGCACACTCAGCTCCAAACTCTGAATCTTGCAGCATGGCTAATCAACTAATTTCACCAATCGCATCTCTCAGTAAACCTGTGTTGGATGTCATTGTGGAGGCTAGAAGGCCTAGTACTAGAAAATCTTATGCTGATAAATGGAAGAGATTCTGTGCTTGGAGCCAAGCACAAGGAATAAATACAGCAGTGCCCAATATTCCTCAGATTTTGCAATATTTAACTGAGATGCTTCACAAGGGCCTATCTTTTTTTTCTATAAAAATCCATGCCTCTGCCATCTCTGTTCAGTACAACACAGAGCCTCCTCTCTTTTCTCATCCCCTGCTAAAGCAGTACCTCAGAGAGGCCAAAAATTTAAGACCTCCCAGGAGAGCACCGACTCCTGCATGGGACCTCAATTTTGTGCTGGAAAAACTCACCCTGCCTCCATTTGAACCAGCTGCTACTGCGGACATAAAATTTCTTTCTTGGAAGGCAGCTTTTCTTTTAGCAGTCACTTCAGCTAGAAGGATTTCAGAACTGCAGGCTGTCATGGCAGTGGAGCCTTTCATTATCTTTTACCTGGACAGGGTGGCCCTCAGGACCAGTCCTTCTTTTATGCCTTAGGTGGTATCCAGTGTGGCTCTTAACCAGACCATTCACCTGCCAACTTTTTCCCAAATCCGCAGAACAAGGGGGGAGTGGATTCTGCATTCATTGGATGTGCACAGACAACGAAGATTCTCCTTAAACAGGACAAAATCTCTAAGAAAGTCTGAGCAACTACTGGTGCATTTGCTGCAGGAACAGAGGGGAAGGCTATATCAAAGCAGACTATTTCAAAATGGATAAACCATTGTATTTGTTTCTGCTACATGCACCCTGGTAAACCTGTGCCCAAGGGGATCAGATCCCATTCCACCAGGGCTACTTCTGCAGCCTTTCTCAGAAGGTTTTTTACCAGAAACATTCTAGAAGCTGCTGCTTTGAGCTCAGTTCATACGTTCACAAAACATTACCATTTACCCCTCTTTTCTAAATCCATGGCAGGCTTTGCCACTGCTGTCCTGCAGGGCCTTATAGCTGCTCTTAATGCTGTTTAATTCCATCCTCCCATCCATACTGGGATTCTACCCAAATGTAATGACTGCAGCAGTGAAACATGAAGAACATAGTACAGTTGTGTACACTTACCATAAATATAGATGTTCGAGTGTATTCACCTTTGCAGTCCGGGTTACCCACCCGCCAGCCCCCTTTCTTCTCTATTATTATACCTCTTCTTTCTTCGCTATACTCAAAAGCGTTTGTGGTGTATTTGCATTTAGTTGGAGGTAAATTTTTTGTGTTCTAAAATACACACACACACACACACATATATATATATATATATATATATATATATATGTGTGTGTGTGTGTGTATATATTGCTCCCCATTTGGGGGGCACCTGACATCTGGGGCAAGAAAAACTGATTAAAATGGCATTGGCTGCATGTTTTATACCCCTTACGACCTGATGTCATGGAAGAGGAGACATCAACCAACGCAGGACCCAAGACTTTGTTATTCAGGCCGACTGAGGGCAACCTGCCAGCAGATTACCCAAATGTAATGACTGCAACAGTGAATGCACTCGAACATCTACATTTATGGTAAGTGTACACAACTGTATTTTCCGTCATATTTCACCACAAATGTAATAGATGCTTTGTAATCCTACATTTATTCATGAATTTCCATGTTGCTGGTTTTCTTTTTGTTGATTTCCATCTGTCAAATCCAGTGTCTGGGTTTATTTCCAACATGCTCCTGGTTCTTCTAATCAACTCTTGTGCTTTTTTGTGTCACTCAAACATTTTCCTTTGGAACATGGGAAAAGGTTTCACTGGCATAGTCTCTCTGAGCTTTATTATCAAAAGAATAAGAAGCAGAATCACCTTTTGTTTGATAGCTCACTTTTTGTTTGACAAACTTTTATATTTATTTTATTTATTTATTTTATTTTATTTTACATTTGTTAACCGGGGGGTGTCTGACTGAGCCGAAAAGGCCCTTTTTCAGCAGAGGCCCGGGGAGAAAAGCTCCACAAAGAAAAATTACAGGCACATTTAGTTATTTAGACATGATCAGTATACACACAAATTACAGGAGACATGTTTTTACAGTGGTATGCAGCAAATTACAGTGGAGAGAACAAACAAAAAAATATTAATTTTAAAAATAAAGGTAATTAATAGATTTGTGGTGTACAGCTGAAATTTGGAACATAGGTAGAATACATGCATAGTACACAGGTACAGTACATACATTGTAGATTAGCCAGTGTTTGTGAGTAAGAATGAAAACTATTATCAAGTGCTCTAGATTTTGTATGCATGTGTTATCCGCTTTAGCCTGGGGAGCAATCATGGCACTGCCAGCTTTCCTTGAGATGTTGCCTGATGAGGTCTTTAAAGGAGGCTTTGGATGATTTGTTTTGAATGCTTGTAGGGACAGAGTTCCATTTTTTAGCCACTGAACTACTATATAGTGCATCTCCAAAGCTAGTGTAGCTGTTGGTGGCTTCTAGTAGTAGTTTGCTTGATGATCTAAGAGGCCTTTTGGCTGAGTGATGTTGTACTAGGTTTTTGAGGGCAGGACACTTATTGGGGAGGTAATAGATGGAATGACAGAGACAGAGCTGATTGTAGGTTAGGAGGTTGAGCAGTTCAAGCCAGTGGAGCTGTCTCAAAGCAGTACAGTGATGAGTTCTATATGAGCAATTTGCAGCAAAGCGGGCAATTCTGTTATAGCAGGCTTCCATTTTGCTTAGTTCAGTTTTGTTGAGATTAGTCAGAATGGGAGATGCATAGAGTAGGGTGGATAGAAGTTGGGAGCGTGCAATGGCTGATCTTGTGTTGTTGGTAAGAAATGGTTTGATACGGTAGAGCGACCCCAGTTTGGCATGTACTTTTTTAATAGTTAAGTTGAGATGACTATCAAATTTTAGGTGGGAGTCTATGGTTATTCCCAATAGCTTAGCCTGTGCCACTGGAGCAATTGGAGTAGCATTAGTGGAGTAGATAGTGAATTGACTGTTAGTGTTTTTATTAGAACTGGTTATAATCATAAGCTGAGTTTTCTTTGGATTGAGGATAAGTTGGGCTTTGGTAAGGTAGTTTTCAATGTCAGAGAATGCTAGTTGAGTTGCTTGCAGGAGGGTGGGAATGTCTTGTGCAGCACAGATTAAGGTAGTGTCGTCTGCATACTGAATTATAGATGCATGCTGTGTGGAGGTATGGAGGTCATTTGTGAAGACTGAATAGTAGTGGTCCTAAGATAGAACCCTGTGGGACTCCTATAGTTATGGGCAGCTGAGGAGAGAGAGAATTTTCCCATTTCACAGCTTGGCACCTGTCAGTTAAGTACCTTGGGTCTGTAGTTAAGTTCAGTGGAGGTCCCGCCTTTATGTATGGGTGTAACATAAGATATTTTCCAGAGTTTGGGCACATAGTTTTCAACAATTGATCTGTTTATGAGAGTGGTGACTGGGATAGCTATAGCATCTGCTGTGAGTTTTAAGAAATAGCTGGGGAGTAGGTCGGCTGCTGTTGATGAGGTTTTTAGTTTGGAGAGCATGCTTTTGATTGAAGTGGTGGAAACTGTTTTGAGGGTAAAGCTTGTATTAGTGTTATTTGTGTTGCGGGGGATAATGAGGAAGGAACTGTCCTGTGATACTAAGGATAGAATTGAGTTCACAAAGTGGGAGTTGAATTGTGTTTCGATGGGAACTTTAGTGTCAGGGGTGGTTGGTTTGGGGTAGCCTTTTGGGTGGATTTTAGTAGCTGGGTTTACATTTTTCCAAAATATTTGCGGGTTGTGTTGGTATTTAGTTTGTAATGTTGTGTAGTAGGATTTTTTTGTCCAGACTAATGAATTTTTTTGCACGGTTGCGCAGTTCTCGGTACTTAGGCTTTGTGTTTCTTTGTTTTTTTGATAGTAAAGCCAGGCAGTGTCTCTGGACTTGAGGATTTGTTTGGTTTCTTTACTGAGCCAGGGGTTTGTAGAGGTTCTAACCTTGATTTTGCGCAATGGAGCGACAGTGTCTAGGTGTTGTAGAAATGTTTTGTTGAAATATGCTACAGCCTTGTCAAGTGGGAGGGTTTTTGGGGGGGTCCAGTCACAGTTACAGAGTAAAGCATTCAGGAGAGAATTTTTTTTGTGTTTCTAGTGGATATATAGTTAGTGGTTTTGCATATGCTTGTTCTACTACGTATAAAGTATATTATGTTGTGGTCACTTAAGGTGTCTGGGAGACTGCCTTTGTGAGGGTATAATGTGGGGTTGTTAGGACCCAGTCAAGGATGGATTTCCTTTTAGATTTTTTATCACATCTAGTTGGACTTTGGACTAGCTGCTGGTAGCCATGGAGATTTATTAGATTACTTGGTGGTTCTGATATACAGGTGAACCAATCCAGGTTGAAGTCCCCTATTTGTTCCTTAGCATGTGTTCTGCATCAAATAATGATTTAGATCCTCCAGTAAAAATATTCTGAAGATAGCTGGGATGCAACAGTTTGAGTTTCTCACCTGCTTCTTGACATTCCTTGATCGCTGGAATAAATTTACTCCTATTCTGTCTGGTTTACAGTGAGTAATAGTTTCCCTCAAACACTGTACTGTCTCCAAGTATTAGTACTTTGTCCTTCTGCCATAGTTTTGTCAGAATCAACTCATCTGAAGTAGTTAACTTAATTTTATCTGCAATCTGTGGGTATTCGGATCCATATTGGATCCGAGCCGGCAAATTATTTTCTAGCATCTGCTGCAAGCTCCGAGCTCCTCCCCTACCCATAATGCACCATCATCTCCTGCCTTCCTTCAGATCTCGTTTGCCGTGCCATAGTGAGCATTTTGGTCTGTCTTGCTCTGAGTGCAGGGATAAGTAAGTTGGGATTGTTCTTCCTATTTAGTGTGTCTGTGATCGTTAGTGTATCCTACCTCCCCCATTAGTATAACGCTTTGTTCGTCGGTTTAAAAAAAAGAAAAAAAAGTTTTTTGTCTTGTCAGTTGCCTGTTAGGCCCACTTTACCTTAGCGTGTGTGTGTTGTATTTTTTCTGTAGGGAGTGGCGTTCAATGTTGGATTATGGCTGATCAGCCTAAATCAGTCTTCAAAAAATGTACAGAGTGTGGCCACAAGCTCTCACCGGCTGATGGTCACACTCTGTGCGTAATTTGTTTGGGAGTACCCCATTTATCCACCCAGTGTGCTATCTGTGCGGGTCTTAACTCAACAGCCCTCCGCGATCGAAAGGCCAAATTGATCGCCAAGGGTCTTCTCCCTGCTTCTATGCTGGATTCTGCTTCGGCCTCGGTCTTCGGTACTCCCACCAAACCTCTCACCCAGACAGGGACTCAAACTCCCACTTCTTCTGTTGCTGAGGCAGACAAGCAAAAAGAAAAAGAGAAAGAAAAAAGACTGAGACAAGGACAGAGAAAGGCGCAGGGACGATAAAGAAAGGAGGGGAGGGATAGGCCTCTTTAGAGATCCCCGGACAGGGAGCCTTTCATTAGCCTTCCTTCTAAGACTTCGAGGCCAGTTTTTCCATGACTCCGATCACCCCGTTTCTTGTCGTAGCCTCTGGAATCTTCGGATCCGAGGCCTTCCTCACCCTTACTGCACAGACCAGCCAGATCTGAGTCAATTGCTTCTTCGCGATCGACTTGGAGCCTGTCGGACTTAGACATGAACAGGATGATGCAGAGATTTCTTCAGGCCCAAATACAGATGGGAGTCTTGCCAGGCCCGTCTCCCTCCGGAGGGTGGACCTCCATTCCCTTTTTCTGCCCCATCTTTCTTTCACCGATCCAGGCGACTGCTTCGGGGTTTTTGGATCCGAGACTCTTTGGAGCTGGTAGCTTGGCGCTGACGGTTCCTCCAGCCTCGACTCCGGCTGTTACCTTGATTTCTTCAGATCCGGGTAGTTCGGATCCGGGTGACCCTTGGAGCCGTGGACAGGAAGTCGGACCAGAGGAACCGGATTCTTCTTTGGCTCCAGCTTGTTCGGATCGGAACCCTTCCCTTGGACCTCAGGCTACCCTCGCTTCAGCTCCGATCTCCGCTTCGGACCTGAGGAGGGCTTCTTCCTTGCTGGGTGCCAAGGAGGTACTCTCTCCATCGGCGTTCGAAGTGGTGGAGAGGGTTCTCTCCCAAGGATTGAGACCCCAGCCCATCTCCTCAGATTCCACCCAGACCCCTCTGCATTTGGCATTGACTCACTTCATCCTATCTCGAGGACATCCCGTGCCAGAGGACCCCCAGTTTATTCCCTCTGAGGAACCCCTTGCGTCTCACGAGTCCTCTTCAGAGTATCCCACTGAAGAGGGCAACCGTAAGCGCAAGTGCAAAAGGAGGCACTTGGACTCCCCTGAGTCCATCACTACGGACCCAGACTTAGAGGAAGGAGAAGGTTCCCCCCAGTCACCTCCCAAAGCATCATGGAGATTCTCCGCCAGAGGGGAGGTTGGTCAGCCCCAAAACCTTCTATGGATGTGTCTGTGTTCCTGGAGGCCTGTGGCATGGGCCCATCTACTTCCTGGGTGTCCCCGCCAGCAGATCCCTTGGTGGGCATTATCACCACGCGGGCATGGAAGGAGCCTGACACCGTAGAGCCTATCCCCAAACGCCCTGACAAGACCCCTCCCACCGACAGACAACCGTGGTCTAAAGGAGCCCCCATTGAAGCTATGGTGGTCGCAGAAGCCATCAAGAAGGAACTAGCACAGGAAAGTTCTTCAGTCCACCCTCCGGACAAGGAGTCCAGGTCGGTGGTAGGTTTATTCGTCAGCGACTTTTTTCATCCGTGCACTGAACTGTTTTGCACATGATATCCGGCTTCAGCGAGACCTTGTCTCAGAATTCGCTGAGTCACCCCCAGGGTCCTTATCGCAGCAGGGCAAACAACTGTTTTCCACGAAAATGTCGACTCTGAAGTCGGTATCGAATACATCCATGTGTCTCCTTTCCCACGCTATGGAAGGAGAGGCTGGGACAGGCGTAGCCATGAGGCGTCATGCCTGGCTCAGGTTGTGTCAGTTTGCATACCCTTTCAAGGCGTCAAAGTGCCCCCTACGACTGTTCCTTTTCGGGAAGACAGTATGTGACACACTTGTCCAGAGCGAAAAAGACGGGAAGACTTTGTCTGCCGTCGGGATCCACTTCTCTAACCCTCAGCAGTCCTTTTCTAGGAGTCAGAGGGCAAAAGAAGATGTGGTTCTGGAAATCTCAAATTTCCCAGAAGTCTCAGGACAACTATTCCCCCAGAGGTAGAGGGGGTCCTAGGAATTTCGGGTCTAGAGAACCTTTTTCTGACAGGCCCACCCAACAGCCCTGAGGGGTTGCCTGACTGTCCTACTCTGGAGGCAGTCAGAGGGAGATTGTCATTGAACCCAGTGGCATGGGAGTCCATAACTGCAGATCGTTGGGTTCTACAAATAATATCCAGAGGCTACACTATCCCATTTGTTGCCCCGCCGGGGCCTACAGGACACCTCCCAGATGTTCCACCCGCTCACAGGGAGGCCGCAGCTTTAGAGATTTTTAAAGCTATTTCAAAAATGAGCCATCGATCCCCTTCGGCCAGTCTGGATTAGGCGTTTTACTCCAGGATCTTTTTAGTGCAAAAAATGATGGGGGACCTCAGGCCCATCTTGGACCTGTCAACCTTCAACCTGTCCGTCGCCAAACAAAAGTTCCGGATGGTAACCTTACAGTCCATTGTACCCTCTCTCCGAGAGTGCAACTGGATGTGCTCGCTAGACCTCCAGGATGCCTACTACCATATCAAAGTTCACAGAAGCTCCAGGAGGTTTCTTCGCTTCCGGCTGGGAGCTAGTCACTTCCAGTTCAGAGCTCTACCCTTCGGTCTCACCACAGCCCACAGTGTGTTCACCAAGGTAATGGCAGTCGTAGCAGTTCACCTGAGGCTTCAGGGAATTCAGGTCTTTCCATACCTGGACGACTGGCTCTTCGCTGCATCCACCAAGCGTCTTCTGTGTCTGGCTCGAGACTACTTTCTTCTCTTCGCAGATCAATTGGGGATTACAGTCAATGTCCACAAATCCCAATTTCAACCGGTACAAGTTCTAGACTTCATCGGGGCATGGCTAGACACTTTGCAGCTAAAAGTTTTCTTAACACCAGAAAGGATCTTACATCTCAGGTGTCACATAGCTCAAATAGTGAACCTCAAATTTCCAAAGGCGGGCGATGTTCTCTGGGCTCTGAGCTCCGTGGCTGCCTCTATATCTATTCTTCCTTGCGCACACCTTCATATGCGGGTTCTTCAATGGACTCTGGCTGTCCAGTGGTCTTGGCTAGACCTGCCCATGGATTTTCCGATCAGAATCAGTCACACCTGCAGGACATCCCTCCTTTGGTGGCTACGTTCACCAGAGGTTGCAGCGGGATGCCCCTTCGTGTCATCCCCAGTCCAAGCCACAGTGACCACGGACACCTCCCAACTCGAGTGGGGGGGGACACTGTTTGGGAAGGACAGTCCAAGGCATGTGGTCCCAGACCGAGACCAAGTTGCAATAAATGCTCTAGAGATGAGGGTAGTGCTTTTAGCGTTGAAAGCCTTTCACACTGCCCTCCCTCTCGGAATGATTGCAATTCAGTCCGACAATATGTCAGTTGTCTGGTATGTCAACAAACAAGGGGGAACCAAATCCTATCCCCTGTGTTGTGAGGCCATGAGAGTGTGGGAGTGGGCAACTTCCACCGGTCAGTTTCTGATTGCAATGCACATCCTGGGACACTCCAACATTTTAGTGGACAGATTGAGTCGGGCTATTCTAATGCTGTACGAGTAATCTCTGACATTGTCAGCAGCGGAGGAGATATTCCTTGCATGGGGACAGCCTTGCTTCGATCTCTTTACATCTTCTTCCAGCGTGAGTTCTTCGCTCTGATTCCCTCCCCAGGGTATGCCCTCAGAGTTGCTCTAGTCCATGTTTGCTCCCTCTGGCTTCTGTATGCTTATCCTCCATTACCACTCATTCTGAAGTTTCTTCAGAAAGCTTGCCGACTGGGATGCAAAGTGAACCACATTGCCCCATTCTGGCCTCACCAAGTTTGGTTTCCCTTCCTTTGGTCTCATCTTCTAGCTCCTCCGTGGATTCTGGATCCCTGCCCGGATCTAATCTCTTATCCTTCGGGTGCCTGCCTGCCCAACCTGGACAGCCTCAAGCTGACAGCTTGGTTGCTCCAGTTCCATTGATTGCCAGGACTCCTGGTCTTTCATCCCCTGTAAAATCTATACTAATGGCCTCTCTTAAAGCTTCCACTAGGAAAGTTTATTGCAGTAAATGGAAGCGTTTTTCCATTTGGGCCTCTTACAGGAACCTGGATCCTTTTACAGCCTCTGTTCCGGTGGTGTTAGATTTTTTTGACTAGTACCTTTCAGCATTTCTAATTTTCATGTTTGGGAAGGTAACATCGCCTTGGCCTCTTCTAGGCTGTGTAAGGCTTTTCTTAAAGGCACTTTTCTTTTGTGTCCTCCTGTCAAAGATTTGATGCCTCCTTGGGACCTTACCTTCGTCCTCCAGGCATAAGCGTCTCCCCCCTCTGAACCTGCAGCTTCAGTGGAACTAAAATTTTTGTCTTGGAAGACAACCTTTCTAGTGGCCATTACATCAGCCAGGAGAGTTTCTGATCTTCAGGCTTTGTCTGCCGTGCCTCCTTATTTGGTCTTTCGTAAGGAATAGGGTATCTGTCCGTACAAATCCGTCATTCTTACCCAAAGTGGGCATCTGAATCAAATGTAAACCAGTCTGTTAATCTACCCGTTTTCTTTCCCAATTTCCAAAACAAGGGTGAATATAAACTTAATTTGTTAGATGGTCATAGACAACTTAGTTTCTGTCTTCATAGAACAAAGTCATCCCGCAAGTCCAACCAATTATTCGTCTCCTTTTCCAAACCCTTTTTGGGAAAGGTCATTTCCAAGGTTTACTTAGCTAGACGGATCACTCTTTGCATTTCGTATGTTTACAAAGCAAAAGGTTTATTTCCTCCTGGTATAATTAAAGCCTCACTCTGCCAGGTCCATGGCGACTTTTGCTGGCTTTTGGTCTAGGGTTTCTTTGGATGACATTTACATAGCAGCAACTTTGATAAATCCACATACCTTCATTTCTCATTATAAATTAGACATGATTTCCAGATGAAGAGCATCCTTTGGCTCTGTAGTGCTCAGGAATATCCTTCCATGAGGACTTCCCAGGATTTAAGTAGCTGGGGACTCTCCCACAGATTGCAGATAAAATGAAGTTAACTACTTCAGATAAAGAAGTTATGTACTCACCATAACGTTCCATCTGAGTAGTTATACTTCATTTTTCTGCAACCCTTCCCTCCCTCCATCCCCTTGACCTTATATCCATATGTATGTTGGGTTGTTGGGGCTGAGTTGCTAATGTGTATAGGTGCAGCAAACGCAATCTGAGGGAAGGCAGGAGATGGTGGTGTATTATGGGTAGGTGAGGAGCTTGGAGCAAATGCTAGAAAATAATTTGCCGGCTCGGATCCGATATGGATCCGAATACCCACAGTTTGCAGAAAAATGAAGTATAACTACTCAGATGGAACGTTATGGTGAGTACATAACTTCTTTTTTCTGCTCATAGGATTGTTATCTTTACTGTTAAAGGTTTTGGCTGCTTTCTCACAGCCAGGTTTTGAGCATAGACACAACATGCCCTTTCAGTTAACTCTTCCTGTGGAATACCATTCCAGTTACTTTTCTATGCTTTCATAATATTAATACAGTCTGTTTCTTCCAGTTTCTGTGGTACAGCAGAAAATAACAGGTTTTCTGTACTTGGCATGTCTTCTAATTCTACCATTTTGTGAAATGTCTCTTCTTGAGCAGTCTCATACTCAGCCAGCCTTTTTCACATTTCGACCTCTGATTTTTGCAGTTTTATCAGCTCATCTGAGTATCTGTTTAAAGCTGCCTCCATTTTCTAGCCTTTAGTTATTTGATTTGATGTACTCCCCAAGTATTTAATTTATTTGAATCAGATCTGAGCATGTTTGCCTTACTCTTTTCCTCTACATTACTGGAAGTCATATTTTGCACCCGAGCTGGAGCTTGAACTGCACTACTTTTTGCTGAACAGATGCAGGATTTTTACCTGCCTGTGTTTTTTCCTCCCTTTTTGTGAATGATCTTTTTCAGGCTTTCAAGCAGTGCACTTACTAGCCAGTAACTGAAAATTTTCCAAAAAGACAGATTCACTGCCTGTCTTTCGTGAATTTCTGTTTTCATACAGAGTGCTGAAATTGAGCTGTTACTCATTGTGCAGCCTCTTCAGAAGTCCCGGCATAGGAGGTACTTTGAGCAGATCCAAGATGACCCTCATAAGTGGATGCTACACTCAGAGGTTTTACCAGAGATGTCCATCTGTGGGAAGCTTCCCAAGTAGATCTGTCTGCCTTCAATCTCAGCACCAACTAAACTGTTTCTGTTCTAGAGCAAATTGCAAAAACTTCCTGGAAAGCAGAAGGCTTTCTTTCTCATCGATGGGATGTTCCTCCCCCCCCCCCTTCTGTGATATCCAGAGTTTTTCCTAAACATAAAGGCCAGAGCCAAAGGTGATTATGGTGAATTCTTATATGGACCATCTAACATGCATCTGGCCAGTGGCAGTGACCAAAAACTTCATCTCAGAGCAGCTTTGCTGACACAGGGGTAAGCGATTCCTAAACCACTGCAACCAAGATTTTCTATGGATTGTAGGTATTTATTTGATCTCATGTCGGTACCTATTTTCTGAAGACGTGCAGCTGGTGTTAAAAGAAGTCTAGAAAACCTGCTATTGGAAATCATTCTTAGCCAAATAGAAAATATTTTCCAGGTGGTGCATAAAAGAGAAAACAGTACATTTGATGCAGTGGAACCAGTGGTTCTTCAGTACCGATGTGGATTGCTGAATTCTTACGTAGTGTGCACTTGTGTAAAGGTTCACCTTTTGGCTGTTTCTGCTCGTCTTCCTTTGAATTCCTCCAGTCCTCCTTATTTCAAGCCAAATCATGTTTAAAATGATTTCATATTAGACCACTTAGAAAACAAACAACATTGTTAAATTCTTCCATTCTCCCTTATTTCAAGTCAAACCATGTTTAAAAGGGAGTATTGCATATTACACTACCTAGAAAACAAGCAGCACCTGTTTGCATTGTAGTTTTGTATTGGAGAAGCTAACTCTTCCCTTTTGAGCCTGTAGACAGTCCTACTTTAAAAGGTTTTGAATGGAAGAGTGTATTGCTCACAGCTGTGACTTCAGCTAGACACCAGTTCAGCTAGACTGGTATCTAAATTACTGGCCCATAATGACTGTGTGATATTTTTTGATTTTCCATAAAGACAGGGTGAATCTTAAAACCAACCATTTCTTTGTGCCAGTAGCTGTTTCAGAATTTAGCTTAAACCGTAAGTTTATATTGGATTACCACATTCAGTGAAGATTTCACCTGGACATTGTTATAGATTTTAGGAAAATCTTAACTTTTTGCTTACTTTGAAGGAGAAGTAGTAGTAGCACCCAGTGTGTAAACAAACCATTTTCCGGATGGTTGTCTCAGGCTTTTCAGTTTGTTTGCTGTCAAAGTCAAAGCTTGCTATTCCAGCGCTTTGGCAACTTCTGAAGCTTTTTGGAAAGGTGTGACTTCTAAGTCTATTCTAGTGGCATTTACCTGATCTTCACTGCACAACTTTACTACATTATAAGCTAAACTCAGTTTCCAGAGTTAGAGCAGTGTTTGTTAAAGCTCTTCTACAGGGACTTCTTGACTCTGGCCATTATCCACCCACCCCTTTAACCTAACCTGTGGTAGCCATCCCATATGATTATGGCTGCTGCAGTAGTGATCTAATGAAAACATGGTACAGTTGTGTACATTAACTTACCATAACAGTAGTTGTTGAGATAATCACTTGTGCAATATTAACACCCTCTTACCATCCCTCCCTTTTTCTTCCTGTTCTTTCCTTAGCTGAGATGGGTACTGTACTTAGCCTTTTACCCTTCTGACATGACATTTCATTACATAGCTTCATTTTATTTAGTTGCATTACTTCTTCAGACTTCAGCCTTACATTTGGGCAAGAAAACTGATTTTTGTCATGCCTGTACATCCCTTTTATACTAGTACTGGCTCTCATGCTAATGTCATGAGAAAGAAGCCCAAATCAATCTTTGTAGACTGGCCATATGTCCAGTATACTTGGAAGAATAGCTGTTATGGTAAGTAAACTTTCAAAAGTGTACTTTTATGTTGAACCCGTGGATTCAGCTTTTATATTCACTAGGCATGTCTGTGTTCTTGACCCCATCTGTATGTGTGAAATTCCTCTGATGGGTGAACCAGGTATCACGGAACCTGGAAATCCCTTCACTGCAATCCAGAGAAATCAAACATTAAGCATAAATGACTAAGACCACTGCTTGGGAGGGAGAGTGGGCCCATACTAGTTTCTTCCGACTACAAGGCCATCGTAGCCACCAGTACTTGGAGCCAACACATCATTACAAAGGAATTTCTGACACTTTGTGATCTGCAAGTATTTGAGCAAGTCTGGAAGCCAGGCACCCTCAGCACTGCTGTGATTTAGTACATCACCAAACAAGGGAGTTCCCACTGCCCATTATTTTTATTTTTTATGTTATTTTGAATTTGATAACTGGGGTAGAGAGTGCACTGATCCCATTGGACAGAATTCAGTCCCAGGCTGTGGAAAACAGAATCTTTACATGACATTATATACAGAGTGAATGACAAAAAATGCAGTATATTTATGTATTATATACAAAATGAGTATCATAGTTGGCTTGAGTGAATAAACGCAATAGATAAATGACATTATATACAGAGCGAGTGAAAAAAAAAACAGTATATGCATGCATTATATAGAGAGTGGAAATCTGAACTTCCCTGCTGAAATAATCAGTCAGAAATGGACAGAACATGGTATGTAGGTGGGAAACATACCTCTCATCCTGGAAACATCAAAAATCTAGACAAAAGCCCATGAAAAATAGGTACAAATTTGTTACGCTGATCAACATACAATTTACATACATAATTCTGTAACCCCGTTACCCCACCCACTCCAATGGGATTGTGGGATACCATTTTCAAATGCAAACTGAAGAACAGACAACCAAAATATGGCCCCAGATTCCCCGGCAGCCATTCCAGTGTCCCATTACATGGCTGTTTCACCCCATTTACCATAACCACTGCAATGTGCATACTGCATTACTTCTACAGTGATTATTTGGATTTCATTTAAAACTTTTATTTTACATTTTATAGCACAAGCACTAATAGACATCTGCTAAACAAAACAATGCAGTCTTACAATGAATATAGAGTTAGCATTAAAACTTCTCTGTCCTTGAAACTCACATTCATTGAAGCAGCATTAAAACCCACATTCAAAGAAAATGTATCTGGCCAGTGGCAGATAAAGATTACCTTTGGGCTGTTTTCAAATCATAGGCCCCTTGCACACAAACCATATATGTGAAGTTGTTCAATCTCGCCGTTTAGTCTTCACTGATGGGTTTGGAGCCGATCCATCGGCTCCGACACGGCCGTTAGCATAGCTCAAGGTTTACCAGTTGCTCGAGACCAAGCCCCTTATCCCATGATGCACTGCCAGAATTACCTCCGATCTAGTTTGCCTCAGTACAGATCTCAGTGGTTCCAGTTCGCTTGAGCCTTTTTTGACACAAAATCACTTTTTGCAAGTTTTTTTCGAAAACGTCTTTATCTTTTATAGATAATTGTACGTTAAGCTCCTGTAGTTGTTTCTTTAGACCTATTCCCTTGGTGTTTCATAGTTTAACATATTTGTAGAGGCCTCATTGTTAGGCATAGTTAGTCAGTGTGCGTGTTTCCTTATAATACTATAGTGTGCGTTATACTTTTCATAGTGCAGATAGTGTGCTGTTACACAATTAGTAGAGTTGGCCTTCTTTTCCCAGGCCATTGCTAGAGTGTGTTCTGTATTAAAGTATTATTTTGAGCCTAAGGATAGCTTTAACTTTTAGGCTGTATTATACTGTTGGCCCCATTTCTCTCCGGCCGTTTGTTAAATGGTGTTGGTTAATTATGTGTTATCTTGAACCTAGGATATATTTTTTTTGTAGGTTGTTTTAGACTGTGTATTGCTTATTAATATGTCTGAGGAAAAAGATAAGCACCCAATGTCTGGATTCAAAAAATGTCCAGACTGTGGGCAAAAAATTTCTCTCACTGATGGGCATGTTGAGTGCGTGTATTGTTTGGGTGCGGTGCACTTGCAGGAGTCCTGTAGCATTTGCCATTCCTTTCCTTCAAGGGTTCTTTTAGAGAGGAAAAGGAAGCTTGTTGATCGAGGCTTGCTGAAGCATCCTTTTACTTAAGCTTTGTCTGACCAGGATGGGGCCAGTAAGTCCTCTAAATCATCTACTGATTCCAAGGCATCTAAAAAGTCCAAGAAAGTGGAGGATTCCGGGACTTTGGCTCCACAGCTCTCGGAGCCGAGTGTCTCTTCCTTTTGGAGACAGCCCACTGTTTTGGAGCTGGTCTCTGAGAGATCTGTATCTCCACTCCTCCAATCGGCACCTTCGGTGCACTCCTCTAGATCTTCTGTCAGCCTCTCGAATTTGGATATGGACCGATTGGTGCAGAAGCTCTTACGGGCACCAGGCCTTGCCAAATTGTCGGCTCTGACCCCAGCGTCAGAACCGAAGACCACCCATCCCGGATTTGACTGCTCTTCCTCAGAGCTGTACTGGATCTTCGGAGCCAGAGGGGGCCAACCTGCTGTACGTGGAGTCTTTGGAGCCGAGAGCTGTTCCGGTGTCATCGGTTCCATCTACTCTGACGTCCTCGGCGCCGACCGGGGACTCTATGGGCCTACACTCTCCTGTCGGGTCCGAGGAGGATAGTTGCACTGACTTGTCAGTGCCGACTCTTCCTCTCGGGGCCTCCGCTCTGATGAGCTCGGCTCCTACCTCCGGCTCGGAGCCCATGGCCTTGGTGCGGGAGGGGATGGCAGTTCCCTCAGTTCCGTCGACTCCTTCTCATTGGAGCCGTGATGCTTTCGAAGCCATGAGGAGAGCCTTGTCCCCAAAGACATCCTCGACACCAGGTCTGGCCTCTTCTTCCCCCAAAGTGCATGTGTCCGCTTCTGCCTCCTTCATCCAGGCCAAGCGCAGAGACCCTGAGCCTCAGGTAGCCCCACAGGTTGCCCCTTGGCTCTTCCGAGACCTCCCCAGAGGCTCCCAGTGAGGAGACCCTCAGGAAGAGATTGTGTAAGAGGAGACACTTGGACTCCCCACAGGAGTCTTTGACATCTGATATGGACTTGGATGAGTCAGAAGGGTCCCCACGATCCCCCTCTGAAGATATCTCCTTTGCAGAGATACTAGAGATCCTTAGGCAGAGGGGTGATTGGCATTCCAAACGCCCTACTGAGGATGAGTCAGATCTCCTGAAGGCTTTCGGGTCTCAACCTTCCACCTCTTGGGTATCTCTGCCCTTCAATGAGATCATGCAGCTGGTCTCTTGAAGGGTGTGGGAGTCACCGGAGTCCATGGAGCCTGTCCCTCGGAGGCCTAACAAGTTCATTTCTGCCCCCGTAGGTAAAGATTTTTTTGTCCAAGGGAGTCCATGTTGATGCTATGGTGGTGGCGGCGGCAGCCACCAAGAAGGAAAAGTCTGAGACTTCCTCCACGATCCATCCTCTTAACAGAGAGTCCAGGATCATGGATCGGTATGGGAAAAGCATGTTTAGTTCAGCGACTTTTACACTCCGATCCCTGAACTGTTTTTCCCACTTCACCAGACTGAAAACAGATCTCCTTAAGGAGTTGGGAGATGCTCTTCAGGGTACTGTAGCTGCAGGGGCTTCTGACAAAGTTGCCGCCCAGCTCGCTACCCTAAACTCCATCGTGAACTCGTCCATGCGTCTCATATATGCAGCTGATGGGATGAGTAGAGCAAGCAGGTACAGGAGTTGCACTAAGATGATATTCCTTTATGTGCTTATGTTCCTTCACTGAGCCCTTTAAGTCTTCATTTGTCAACACCCCTTTTGATGGGTCATCTCTCTTTGGGCCCAAAGTGAAGGAAACTCTCACCAGGTATGAGCAGTAGGGAAAGACTCTGTCTGCCGTCGGAGTCTGTTTTTCCACCCCTACTCGGCCTTACCCCACAGGCCAATGGGGAGGGAAAATGTGGTTCCATAAAGCCCAAGGAGCTTTTCAGGACACACGTGGTCAACCCCCCCCCCCTCTAGGGGCAGAGGAGGGGGTAACAATGGAAGATGCCACCCTCGCAGCAGAGGGGGTCTGCAACACCAGGGTGACAGAGATCACTTCTCTGGTCAACCTTATCAGCAGTCCTGAAGGGAGACCCGTCTGTCCTGCTCTGGAGGCAGTCGGGGGTTGCTTATCTTTATACCCAGACGCCTGGTTAGATATAACAAATGACAGCTGGGTACAAAGTATTATTTCCAGAGGAACTCCAAGGGAAGCCCGCAACACGACTGGTTACAAAATAAAGTTTATTGTATCAATTCAAGTATTCAGTATGCAGTGTGATACTTGAATTGATACAATAAACTTTATTTTGTAACCAGTCGTGTTGCGGGCTTCCCTTGGAGTTTCTGTGGCGATATCAGTTGGTTATTGGTAATATTTATTGCCTTCCTCTCCTTTAGTGATTATTTCCAGAGGGTATTTCATACCATTCTTCATCCAACCCACGCCCCCAAGGAGGATCCCGCATGTTCCACCTAGTTACAGGGAACAAGCAACTATAGAGGTCTGCAAGTTGCTAGAAAGAGTCATCCAGCCAGTCCCAGCAGACCAAATAGGATCCGGAACTTACTCAAGATTCTTTTTGGTTCCAAAGAAAACAGGGCACTGGAGACCTATTTTGGACCTCAACAGACTCAACCAATTTGTAAAGAAAGAGAAGTTCCAGATGGTCACGCTTCAGTCAATACTTCCCTTTTTAGGGAGAGACAATAGGATGTGCACGATAGATCTCAAGGATGCGTACTATCACATAAAAATGGCCAGGCCATCCAGAGATCATTTGCATTTCCGGCTGGGAGCCAATCATTATCAGTTTCGAGCCCTGCCCTTTGGTCTCACTACAGCCCCCAGAGTGTTCATCAAATGCATGGCAGTGGTCACAGCTCGTCTGAGGCATCTAGGATTCCAGTTGTTTCCATATCTAGACGATTGTCTCCTTACCTCCACCACCAGGCATCAACTTATTCAAGCAAGAGAATACACTCTCACACTCTGCCATCACTTAGGCATTACAATCAACTCTGAAAAATCTGCCTTGTCGCCATCGCAGCATATTGTCTTTATAGGAGCAGAGACACCTCAACCACCACTCTACGACTACCAGTCGAAAGGGTCTTCTTCCTTCGCCAGCATGTCAACTCATTAGTGTCGAAGAGCACCAGCCACAGAAGTCTTAAAAGTATTAGGTTTGATGGCTACAGAGATCTTGGCCATACCATTAGCAAGGATGCATTATGTGGATTCTTCAATGGCTGCTGTTTACCCAATGGTCCTATCAGGAACTTCCAATGAGTCATATGATTTTGATTACAAACTCATGCAAGAGAGA
Source organism: Protopterus annectens (assembly GCF_019279795.1). Classification (NCBI taxonomy): domain Eukaryota; kingdom Metazoa; phylum Chordata; order Ceratodontiformes; family Protopteridae; genus Protopterus; species Protopterus annectens. Next base: position 64,593,441 of record NC_056728.1, on the reverse strand, counting down.
TCTCTAGTGGTGGTTGACGTTCCTTCATGTAACTATAGGACGTCCCTTTGTTCTACCCCCTCCAGTAGCCAAGTGACCACAGGTGCTTCCCTGATAGGGTGGGGGGGGGGCATTTTCCAGGAATGACCGCCCAAGGCACATGGTCGGATCAAGAGTCATACCTGCATATCAGTGTTCTGGAGATGAGAGCAGTACTTCTGGCGTTGCAGTACTTTCAGGACTCTCTTCCTCTAGGGACGATTGCAGTTCAGACAGACAACATGTCAGTAGTCTGGTACTTGAACAAGCAAGGCGGGAACAAATCTTACCCCGTTTGCCGAGAAGCCCTCAGAGTTTGGCAGTGGGCCATCTCCTCCCAGCACTTTCTGTTGGCAATGCACGTCCCGGGGAGATCCAACGTGATAGCAGACAAACTGAGCAGGGCAATTTTGTTGCCACACGAGTGGTCCCCCAAACAAGAGATTGCGGACAGGATTTTCCGCAAATAGGGCCAGCCTTGCTGCAGTCTTTTTGCAAGTCACGTCAACACGAAATGCAGAAGCTACTTTGCCCTGATTCCCCCTCTGGGACAGCCCCCAAGAGACGCACTCGTACATGATTGGCCCCCAGGTCTCCTCTATGCATTCCCTCCAATCCTTCTTATACCCAGATTTTTACAGAAAGCAATATTGCTGGGAAGGACTATCATCCTCATAGCCCCGCATTGGCCTCTGCAGATTTGGTTCCCGTTTCTTCATCAACATCTATTGGAGGATCCATGGATTCTGGACCCAGTTCCAGACCTTCTAACACATCTGTCGGGGGACCTCCATCCCTCATTGTAGTCACTGAAGCTCACAGCTTGGCTGCTCCAGTTCCCCTCATAGCCAGGCTTCATGATCTTTCTGATGAGACAAGACAGATCCTCTTGTCGTATCATAAGCCATCTACCAGAAGACTATATCTTAGTAAGTGGAAGAGATTTTCCATCGGAGTGGATGGGCTAAACATAATGTCCCACAAGTTGTCCAAGGCTTTTCTCAAAGGGACCTTCCACATGAGGCCTCCAGTGAAAACTCCTTATTCTCCTTGGAATCTAAACCTTATGCTGTCTCGCATGATTCTTCCCCCATTTGAACCAGCATCATCTTGTGTTCTAAAATTTTTATCATGGAAAACCATATTTCTGGTGGCTATTACTTCTGCCCGTAGAGTGTCAAAACTTCAAGCCTTATCTATCAGCCCTCCTTATTTGATTTTTTATGCTGATAGAGTATCTTAGGACAAACCCCCTTTTTTGCCCAATGTTTGTTCTGAATCCAATGTTAACCAAGTCATTGAGTTGCCAGTCTTCTTCCCTATAACCATTCCAACTAATTAAAATACATGCTGCACAAACTTGTCGTTCACAGACAGCTCAGATATTATTTGGACAATAAAAGATGTTAGAAAGTCAGACCAGCTCTTAGTGTCTTTCTCTGAAGCCAGAAAAGGTAGACCAGTGGCTAAAACAACGCTTTCTAAATGGCTGATTGTATCATCTTTGTTTATTCAGCTGCTAATATGCCCTTACTAATTAAAGCTCATTCTACCAGAGCAGTTTCTATGTCTTCTGAATTTCAAGCCAAATTGCCCCTTGATAACATTTGTGCTGCAGCCACTTGGTCTAAACCTCATACCTTTATCACTCATTACAAAGCTGATAAGGCCTCCAGGGACAGGGCTTCCTTTGGGTCTACGGTCCTGAAGAATGCACTCCCATGAGCCACCCGAAATTGAGGGTGCTAGGGATGCTTACCCATCCGTGAAGAATGAACGGCGAGATTGAACAACTTCACATTAAGAAGTTATGTACTTACCATAATGTTCCATGTGAGTTGTTCCATCTCGCCTTCATTCTTACATCCCTCCCTCCATCCCCCACCTGGCTGATAGTTGACCTACAGGCTGGTCTCATCCTGGTTATTCAGGCCTTCTTTTCTCTTGGGAGAGTAGTTCTCTTACAGGGATATGGTACATGCAGCAAACAAGATCTGAGGTAATTCCGGCAGTGCATCATGGGATAAGGTGCCTGGTCTCGAGCTACAGGTAAACCTTGAGCTTTGCTAACGGCCGTGTCGGAGCCGATGGATCGTCTCCGGACCCATCAGTGAAGAATGAAGGTGAGATGGAACAACTCTCATGGAACATCATGGTAAGTACATAACTTCTTAATATGTTCTTTGATACACCTTCCTGACTGTATTAAATTATATTCCTTGTATAATACAGTGCACTTGTTATTGCGCGTTTTAAATGTATTATTTTGAACATTTTTCCAGTAAGCAATGAAACAAAATGCATGAACCAGTAATGACAAAACTGCCAAATTCAGAACATTTCCATCATAAAAGTCTACTTAAACTTGTACAATCCACCAGTATCAGTATATATGCACAATTTCTGCAGAACTAAAAGTCATCTAAATAATTCCACATTAAAGAGATCTGTAACTAATGAAGAGGTTGCTGCTAGCAAACAACTTTATATTTCATTGTTTCATCTACAAGTAAAGGGCCTGTTGCCCTTGAAGAATAAATTGCCTACGTTACATTAAAAAATGATAAGCTAGTAATATTTCAATAGGTAATGGATGGCAAACTGATAACAGGTTCATAGTTGCTAGGTATCTCTGCCAAAGGAGGACATTCTCAGGAGTGCAGCACCCACCACTTTAAAAGTACAACACAATACAGTATCAGCAATCCATCTACATACTGTGGGAGTAGAACCCACAGCTTTCAGCAACAAAAGCAAGTAATACTGCCTGTTGTGCTACTTCATAGGTTCATAGGTTGGTACTAGGCTATCTGCCCTAGGGCCTTACAAGCCTAGCCATAACTATTTCTTCCCACTCTATTTACTTCCCTGGACCCATGTCTAGCAGGGCGACTGACGTGATCCCCTGGGTGAATTTCCTTTCTCCCATCCAATCATCAAGGTCCCTTTTGAAGAGGGCCAAAGAGGCACTCTGCTTGACATGTATGGGTAGTTTGTTCCAGAGTCTGGGGAGTCTCTGGGTCAGGAACCTATCCCTCCAGCATGTTTTGTTTATTGTGATGACAAGATTTAGATCCCTGGAGCGTGTGGCTCTGAGGGATTGGGATTCCTTTAAGTGTAGCATGTCCAACAGCTCTGGGTTTGACATGGCCTTATATGTTAAGCAGAGATCGCCTTGGAGTAGACGATATGCGACAGAGTATAGCTGGAGTTTTTTAAGGCGGTCAGCATAGGGCATCTGCTTTAGGCCTGTGATTGTTTTAGTGAGGTATTTCTTCGGCCTTTCCAGTTGTTGCAGATGTTTTGAGAGGTATATACCAAATGGGGCATTGTATTCTATAATGGGTCTAATGAGAGCTGAGTACAGTGGGACAATGACCTTTTTTTCTGGATGAAAAGCCCTTAGTGATGAAATGTGCCACATAGAAAGATTTCCTGACTGTTGTGGCGATGTGGTTATTGAAGGTGAGACCACTGTCCACCTGTGTCCCTAAGTCTCTTATCACACTTTCGGTGTTTAGTGTACTGCCACCTGTCTGGTAATTCATGGGTACATGTTTTTTCCCAAAGGGGATAACTATACATTTCTTGGCATTGAGCTGGAGTCCATGGCTCTGGCACCAAGCATCTGTTTCTATAAGGCTCTTTTGTAGGGTATCAACATCATTTGGGGATTCAATAATGGCTCCCAGTTTGCAGTCATCTGCGAACTTTGTTGGCCAGATCCCCTTAGTGTTGGCCTGTACTTCAGAGAAGTAGATGCCAAACAAGAGAGGTCCCAGGACTGAACCGTGAGGTACTCCACTTGTCACTTGTCTGGAGCTGGATTTGGAGTCAGCTACTTTTACAGTGTGGGTTCTGACAGTAAGCCAGTTGGCAACCCATTGAGTGATGTAGGGATTAATGCCCAGCTTAGTAAGTTTATCTATGATTCCAGAGTGGGGGATGGTGTCAAAGGCCTTGGCGACGTCCAGATAGGCTGTGTGGACTGCCTTACCCTCGTCCACGACTCTGGAGACTGATTCAAAGAAGTCAGTCAGGTTCAACTAACAATGCAAGTAGACTTTGCCTAAGCAGCACTAAACTTCTCTTTCCCTGAAGAACTGTGCAGCTCAAGAAATCAGGAAAAAAGACAAAATTTATTTGGGGGCAGGGGGGAGGGGGGGGGGGACAAAGGCCCAAAACTGGGGACACATTTTAAACCTTGCTTGCATAATCTTAGAAAGTTGCTAGAATAAAATGTTGTGTTACCTGAAAGTTAGGAAGACTGAAACTTAAATGGCTGTCATTATTTAGTGAAGTTAGTTCTCACTGATTTTCCAGAAAACTATAAATTTTATTTATATTTAACATTTGTTTACCAGGAAATTCCAGCTTGGAATGAAGCCAATTTTCAGCAGAGACCCAGGAAGAAACACTCTAGACGCATGTCTTTGTATCGTGGGAGGAAACCGGAGCACCCAGAGGAAACCCACACCAATGTAGGGAGTACATGAAGACTCTGCACAGGAGGCACTTCAGGCAAGAATCGAACCAGAGAACCTCTTGCTGTGAGGCAACAGCACTACCACTGCACCATCCAGATTTTAAGAGGATCAGACCAGACCGTATGAGTATGAGCCAGACATTCTGTGAAAATTTATACAGTTGAGAGCTTATAACTCCTTCAATCAGAAGTGGTGGTATGGAAAGAGAACTCTGGTTCTTGTACCTTAGGTACAGGGTTTGAGCCTGAGTAATCCTAACCACCAGGCCCCCTTAACTGGGGCATTTTACACACACACACACACACACACACACACACACACACTTACTTTTGAATAACCTTCATTCACATAAATGCAATTTTGAATAACCTTCATTCACATAAATGCAATTTTGAATAACCTTCATTCACATAAATGCAATTTTGAATAACCTTCATTCACATAAATGCAGTGAACGGAAAGTAATTCAAATTGCACATGTTCTATATATACCAATGTCTGAATGGTATCAGCAAGCACATAAGAATATAATGAATAAAACATCTGGAACGGAACAGTCCTAACAGTTAAAAGTAATGAATTGCAGCTAAAACTAAAACTGCTTGAGCTGGGGAAACTCTGCTGCTGCAGACCTGCAGTCAACACATGCGCGCTACTGCACACACACATTTCAAATAAATGCAGAAAGAATGTAACGGTCCTAACAGCTAAAAGTAATGAATTGCAGCTAACACCAAAATAAATCCAGAGATAAATTGCATGTGTTCTATAATATACCAATGGAATTGCAGCTAGCAGCTAAAACTAAAAGTGCTTTACCTGGTTGAGCTGGGGAAGCTATCAACACACGCACGGCACTACTTGCTTGATGCCCATAAAGTGCAGTGAATCAGTCAGTCACACCCCTCAGTCAATTCCAACAGGCTGCTCACGAAGCTGATGTCATTGCGCATGTGATAATGTCAGCGGAAAAAATAATTAAACAAGGCTGGGAAATTCGGGAATAAAGGGGGTGCCACTCGTGAATTTGTGGCACCCCATTATTTGGACCTCAAAACCGGTAAATGCCGAGGAATTCTGTACGATTGAGAGGTATGGTTGAAGAAGAGAATGAAGAGGTTAAGTTATGTGACCAGAAAGATAGCAGTTGCATTTAACTAGAGTCTTGTAATGTGCTTTTGTTTGTGAATGGAAAATGGATTAAGAAGGATGATCTTTAGGAAAAGAACAGATAATTTCCCACAGTTTGGGGCCAAGAACTGATGAAGTGTGGCCTGCAGCGAAGCATAGTTTTTGGGGGTTAGGAGGAGAGGACAGGAGTGGTTCAGATATCTAAGGTTACATGTGGTGCATCTCTGAGTAATATTGGAAGCTAAAGGAGGGAAGGTGTCATTCTTGATAACTATCTACTTGCCTGACAACTGTTTAAATTATCAGCCATAGAGGCCATCTGGAGTGGCATAATACAGTTGTGTAGTACAACCTTCTAAAGGCAGTCTGCATTCAGTTGTACCAAAACACCATTGCCAGTCTCCTGAGTAGGTCAACATCAAGACCTCACAAAAGGATAATAGATATACAGACCTTACAGTTTATCTCATAGTTCTGGAGGATCCTATGTCTGTACTATCATCAAAGTAGCCATAGCAGAAGATTCTTGTCCTCCTTGTTGTAGAAGGTTGGTAGTAGCCCACAAAAATCGCAAAAACTGACAGGCCAAAAAAGAGCCATGAAGATGATAAAATGGACTGTTTTGGATAAGGAAGAAGTTATGTATTGTTACTATTATGCAAGAAGCTCAGACTTTCCAGATAGAAGGTTTTAAAAAAAGATTGAGAGATTAGAGGAAAGAAAAATACTTGCACATGAAAAATGATCAAAAGCTTCACATAAAAATTTGTTTATTAGTAAAACAGGTACATGAAAAGTATTACATAGATAAAGAAACAGAAGCGACAGAGGAAGTACAAAAATATAAAGAACAAAACCCAGAGATTTTTGAAAGGTATTGAAAACTATGGATATAGGGAAAGAAAAAGAGATCTGATATGGTGCATATTTTTGCAAAGTTAAAAGCCAAACTAATCAGTACAAAAAAAGTGCGTCAGTGGTGGCCCACAGAACCAGGGCTTCCGGGATTCCTTCTCGGACAAGCCCTACCAGTGCTCCTGAATGGAGGCCCAATTGTTACCATCTGGATGCAGTCGGGGGGGGGGGGGGGGGTTGTTTGCACCAAAGAGCATGGCTGTCTACAAAAAAATAAATCCTGGGTCCAGAGAATAATATCCAGAGGTTATATGATACCATTTTCCAAAATTCCCCCTACAAAGATGAAAAGAATCCCCAGTGTCCCACCCAATCAGAAGGATGCAGCAGTATTAGAAATAGAAAAGCTGCTAGAAAAAAAGTCATCCAGGAGATCTCCCCACCTTCCGACCAGAGGGGATCCGGGACCTGTTCAAAAAGATTATTTTTACCAAAAAAGACAGGGGACTTTGAGGCCAGATGTTCTTCGTGTTTCACTGTTGCAATCATCACACTTGGGTTATCTTCCTGCAGGTAGCCCTCAGTCGGCCCGAATACCAGAGATTTAGTATTTCTGCGTCAGTTGTTGTCCCTCCAGGACTGATGTCAGGTCGTCAGCGGTATAAAAACAGGCAGCCAACTCCATTACATCAGTCTTTCTTAATGAGGAGCCCAAAGCAGAAGCAGTTCGCAAGTGCCGGTCGGCCGCTACCTGAAATTTCATTTACAAATTGAATAATCCTGAAGTCTTCTAAAGCTAAGTACCCCCTTGGGGATCCTTTTTTTCTTGCTCTAACCAATGTCAGAAAAAGGTAACAATTGTCTTGCCTGTGGAAAGCAAATACCACGCAGAGATTTTCATTCTTACTGTGTCACCTGTTTAGGCCCAGACCACGACATACCTCACTGTCGGTTTTGCGCCTTATTCAACGCCCAACCATTTGTCGTCAGGCTCTCATTGTCACTAAATTCTTTCACTGTCGATCTCCATATTCCGAAATGGCTTCGGTAAGCCATCTGACTACTGATATTCCGAAAAAACATAAGGATAAAGACAGAGATAGACCGCATAGTTCAAAAGCTGCCGACGACGCTTCCGTTAAGCTAGTTGCCAGTTCGCCGGTACTCAGTGAGGCACTTTTGAAGCCCCTGATGTCTGCTGCAATGGATTTGCAGGCCTCTACCGAGACCCATTTGGCATCCGGTATGCCGTGAGACTCTTCTTCGACTATGGAATCTGCAGATGTCTCTACCTTGGATGAGTCTGGAGCTGCTGTGCAGGCACAGGCTTCTGAGGCAGTTATTCGCACTACTGATGTTCGACTCAAACCGAAGACTTCTTTATCTAAAACTACCGAGTTTCTTAGGCCAAGAGTACACGCTACGCCTAGAAAACAGATGACCAAAGCGCATGCACCTGCTCCCATGCTACAATGACAAATGCTTAACATGGCAGAAGCCCTTATTATGCTGATTAGGAGAAGTCAGCCTTCCCCTGCTAAGAAGAAAAGAGACCAGTCCCGTGCAGCTTCAACAGACCAGGAGTCCGATGACTCTTGAGGTATCTGATTATGAAGACATGCCCTTATCTGCTTATGGGGATTCAGATTTAGAGGAATCCATTCCCTCTGCCTCTCCTCCAGAGGATTTTTCTTTTGGTGAAACCTTACATACTTTAAGAGAGTATTTCCACTGGGAATGCCAAGACTATCCTCAGTCCAAAAAGAGACTCAGAGAATTTCTAGGTTTGCCACAGCACAGGCCTTTAGCAATACCCCCAGTCCTGGAAGTTCTCGTTGATGTCTTTATGGAATCCAGTCTTACTCTTGATATTTTATCTCCTGCCCCTAGGAAACCAAACAGGTACTTCAGAGTACCTGACACTCACAAATTTCTTTTCAAGAATCCTACTGTTGACCCAGAAATCATTTCCCAGGGCCTACAGGTATCAAGGCAACTACAGCCAAGAATCCCATGCCTTCGGACAGGGATTCCAGAGCTTTGGACAGATGGGGTAAGAAGGTATATACCTCTGGTACTCTTGCTATTAGGGCATTGAATTTTCAGTTTCACATGCTGAAGTATCAGCAACATATTATAGAACTTATTAAACAAAAAGTGGCAACCTTTACAGACTTTATAGAAAATAAAGAATTGCATGAGCTTATGCACTCTGCAAGCCAAGTCGGCAAGCATACTTTGCAGTGTGGCTTTGATGCCCTAGAAGCATCTTGCTGGACAGCTGTTACTGGTTCTGTACTGAGAAGACATGCTTGGCTCAAGGAGCAGACCTTGCCAGACCATGTCAAATCAAAGTTACTAGACGCTCCTTTGAACAAGGACAGTTTATTTGGCACCAAAGCAGAAGAGGTTCTTAAAAAGATGGAAGAAAAAGCTAAGACTATACAGACTGTTAAAGAATTCTTACAAGTGTAACCCCCTAGTGTTTTGAAGGGCAATGGATACTGAATCTAGGGGGTTACACTTGAATTCTTACAAGTGTAACCCCCTAGATTCAGCAGGCATTGCCCTTCAAAACACTAGTCTTTTCCAGGCCATCTCAAACCAGACCCAAGGGAAACAGACCACCCAGACTACAGTCTCAGGGTATGCAGAGATCTAAGCAATGGAGTGCCCCCACCCCCAAAGCAGGGAGTGGTAAGTCACCTCCTTATGAAAAAAAAACTCACAATAACTTCTCTGTTCCACTTCCCCACCTCTGCCCAATTGCTTGTACCCCAGGAGAAAAACTTGCCCTTCATGCAAAAAACTGGATGTCCATCACACAAGACCGATGGGTCCTCAACATTGTATCCCAGAGGTACAGATTTTACTTCCACTCACTGCCAACCCCAAGAGGGTTCCCAGACCTTCCTCCAAAGCAGTGGGCAGAGGCTCAAAACCAAGTTCTATCCCTGCTGTCCATCAGAGCTATTCAGCCGGTTCCAGTGGAACAGATAGGTCAAGGATTCTATTCCAGACTCTTCCCAGAAAAGAGGGCTCTTGGCACCCAATCCTGGATCTTTCAATTCTCAATACCTTTCTGATGGCACCAAAATTCAAAATGCTTACCCTGCAACAGCTTCTACCTATGCTAACCAAGGATGCCTGGTTAGTCACCCTAGACTTAAAAGAAGCCTATCTGCACATCCCTATAAAGGGAGTCATGCAAGAAGTATCTACGTTTCAGGGCCGGATCTATGCATTAACAGTTCTCTGCACTTCCCTTTGGCTTATCCACTGCACCCAGAGTATTCACCAGTGCCTGGCTCCAGCCATTGCATACTGCCGGCAGAGAAATTTCAAAATTTACCCGTACTTGGATGACTGCCTGATTCAGGTGGACAGTCAGGAATTGCTGTTGCAGCACCTGACATTTGTGAAAAACCTTCTCACTTCCCTGGGGTACACCTTCAACGAAAAGAAATCAAAACTGGTACCCAGTCAAAAGATTGTATTCCTGGGAGCAAGCTTGGACACAACATCCCAGATGACATTCCTCACTTCAGAAAAAACAAGTCTATCTGACAGCCTACTTCAAACAAATGTCCACCAGAACCCAGCTATCTACAAGAAAAATACTGCAGGCCTTAGGATTCATGGCCTCATGTATACTACTAATTCCATATGCAAGACTGCATATGAGGAAACTTCAGTGGTACTTAAAAAGTCTTTGGTGCCAACATTCTCAGGACCTGGAAACAGTCATTCCTATCATACCCTGTCTAAGGACAGAGTTCTTTTGGTGGGCAGAAGCATGAAACCACAACAAGGGACTGCCCTTTACTCAACCCCACACCACCCAGACCCAACCACAAATGCATCACATTATGCCTGGGGAGCACACATGGACGGCAAATGCATTCACGGCCACTGGAGTCCAAGTCAAATTCATCTGCACATCAACCAAAAAGAGATGCTAGCTGGGCAGAACTCCCTGACAGCTTTCGGATCCCTACTCTTTCCAGGGCAACTTCTAATAAAAACAGACAACACCACAGTTATGTGGTACATCAACAAGCAGGGGGGATCCCATTCCTATCCACTCTGCAGGCTAGCCATGGCTGTGTGGAACACGGCATTAGACATGCAAGTCCATCTGCAAGCTCAATTCCTGCCAGGTAAACAAATTTCATGGGAAGATGACTTAAGCAGAAATCTCCTAGACCCACACGAGTGGCAGTTAGAGCCCAGCACCTTCTGATTCAGAAATAAGGGACCCCAGAGCAGAGGTGGACCTTTTTGCCTCCCCCCTACAACCACCAGCTCAGCAGATTCTGCACCAGCAACCCTCACAGTAGGGCCTGGAAAGTTGATGCCCTATCCTTTCAGTGTGTAAATCTCTCAATTTATGCATTCCCACCTCTGCCCCTTCTCTCAAAAGTATTACTCAAAATAAGACAGGACAGACCGAGGACAATTCTGATTCCCCCGAACTGACCACGCCAGCACTGATACCCACTCCTGCGCAGCCTGACATTGGTGCCACCATGGCACCTACACCATATCCCTACCCTGCTCTCTAAGCAGGAGGGGCAGATATTTGCATCCGCAACTGCAAACCCTAAATCTTGCAGCCTGGCTTATCCCTTGAATCCTATCCCAGCAGCTCTAAGCAAACAGGTGCTGGATGTCATTCTTGAAGCCAGAAGACCCAGTACAAGGAAATCCTATGCGGATAAGTGGAAAAGATACTGCTCCTGGAGTCTGTCTAAAGGAGAGGACACAACTATGCCCTCCCTGCCTTTAATCTTAGATTACTTAGCAGACCTACTCCACAAAGGCCTGTCCTTCTCTTCCATTAAGATACATGCCTCAGCCATTTTGGCTCATTACAACACTGAGCCACCTCTCTTCTCGCACCCTCTTAAGAGGGGCAAACAAAGCCACCAAGGAGAGCACCCAGCCCTGCTTGGGACCTTAACTTTGTACTGGAAAAGCTCACACTTCCGCCCTTTGAGCCTGCAGCATCAGCAGACTTAAAATTCCTCTCTTGGAAAACAGCATTGCTTCTAGCCATCACTTCAGCTAGAAGAGTGTCTGAACTACAAGCACTTTTGGCTGTGGAACCCTTCATTATTTTCCATGCTGACTGGGTCTCTCTCAGGACAAAACCCTTCCTTTGTGCCTAAAGTGGTGTCCAGTGTGGCTCTCAATCAATCCATACATTTGCCAACCTTTTGCCCTAATCCTCAAAATAAAGGAGAAAGGACCTGCACTCTTTGGACGTGCATGGACAGCTCAGATTTTACCTGGATAGGACTAAGGCCTTCAGAATATCTGACCAGTTATTAGTCAGCTTTGCAACAGGGGCAGAGGGCAAGGCCATTTCTGAGCAAACAATATCTAAAGGGATAGCACATTGCATCCATTTCTGCTACAAACACCATGGGAAACCAACCCCGCAAGGGGGCAGAACACAGTCCAGTAGGGCAACATCTACCTCTACAACATTTCTCAGGGGAGTCCTTACCAAGGACATCCTGGAAGCTGCTACCTGGAGTTCAGTACACACTTTCACCAAGCACTACCATTTGCCTATCTTCTCTAAATCCAGAGCAGGCTTTGCAACAGCAGTCCTGCAGGACATTCTAGCCAGCCCTAACTCTTCTTGACTGCCTCCACCCTTCTGCGAAGTGTATTCACTGTTGCAGTCCTGGTTTCCCTCCCTCCCTCCCTCCAGCCCCCTGTTTTTTCTCTCTCTCTCTCTCAACTTTCTATGCCTTTTACTCCCCCCTTTCAGGGGTATTGGTATTTACTTTTTACTGGTGGTGTTTTCCTCCACTATAACTTAGCTCCCTATTGTGGGGGGGGGCTCCTGACATTTAGGGCAAGAAAAACTGATGTAATGGCGTCGGCTGCCTGTTTTTATACCCCTGACGTCAGTCCTGGAGTGACAGCAACCAATGCAGAAATACTAATTTTCTGGTATTCAGACCGACTGAGGGCTACCTGCAGGCAAGATAACCCAATACACTAAACATCTACATTTATGGTAAGTGTACACATCTGTACTTTCTGGAACTCGGCAAACTAAGTCAGTTTGTGCAACATTCAAGGTTCAGGATGGTCACGGTTCAGTCCATTCTGCCTTTGCTGCATAGGGTTAATTGGATGTGCTTGATAGATCTTCAGGATGCGTAATATCTTAGCAAAAAGAACAGGCACTCCAGAAGATATCTGCAGTTCCAGCTGGGTGCCAATCATTACCATTTCAGAGCAGTGCCCTTTGGTCTCACCACAGCCCCCAGGATGTTCACCAAATACATGGCAGTGGTAGTAGTTCACTAGTGACTGCTGGGATTCAAATTATTTTTGTACCTAAACTACTAGCTCCTAACTGCCCCAACTAGGTATCTACTCCTAGAACAGTCCAAGTGTATTTCCTGCAGGTATGGCGTTTGCAAGGTATCAAAATACCATAAGCACAACAAAAATTCGACCAGCAGACTGTGGCAGTAGTTATCTTTATATTTAAATAACAATCATAATAACAGTATATAAAGGACAAACATACCGGTTTCGGCTAGTTGCTTACACAGCCTTCATCAGTGTAATGATACAAAAAAGACACTTCATTTTTATACTCTCTCTAATGCCTGTGTGACCAATTAGAGGTGTTCATTTAGCCCTGGGGCAAACAGCCCTCCCAATTTAATTATCCATTTCTTCTCTTTTGTATTGAGTAATTCATGCCAGCCTGATTTATTAAATTTAATTCCTAGGGAAATCCCTTTGGGAAAAAACGTACCCGTGAATTACCACATAGGTGGCAGTACACTAAACACCGAATGTGTGATAAGAGACTTAGGGACACAGGTGGACAGTGGTCTCACCTTCAATAACCATATCGCCACAACAATCAGGAAATCCTATGTGGCACACTTCATCACTAAGGACTTTTCATCAAGAAAAAAGGAAGTCATTGTCCCACTGTACTCATCCCTCATTAGACCCATTGTAAAATACAATGTCCCGTTTGGTATGTACCTCTCAAGACATCTGCAATGACTGGAAAGGCTGCAGAAATACCTCACTAAAAGAATCACAGGCTTAAAGCAGATGCCCTATGCTAACCGCCTAAAAAACGCCAGCTATACGCTGTCGCATATCATCTACTCTGAGGCGATCTCTGCTTAACATACAAGGCCATGTCAAACCCAGAGCTGTTGGACATGCTACACTTAAAGAAATCCTAATCCCTCAGAGCCACACGCTCCAGGGATCTAAACCTTGTCATCGCAATAAACGAAACATGCTGGAGGGATAGGTTCCTGACCCAGAGACTCCCCCAGACTCTGGAATAGACTGCCCATACATGTCAAGCAAGAGCGCCTCTTTGTCCCTCCTCAGAAGGAGCCTTGATGATTGGATGGAAGAAAGGAAATTCACCTCGGGGATCATGTCAGTCACCTTGCTAGACAGGAGTCCAGGAAAGTAAATAATGCGGGAAGTAAATAGTGTGGGAAGAAATAGCCAGGGAATTGTTATGGCTAGGCTTGTATAGGCCCTAGGGATGATAGCCTAGTACCAACCTATGAACCTAGAGGTCGATCAATAATAAAATGGAATTATGCCGTTTTATGGGATTCAGTATGTTTAAGTAGTGCATTTGTGTTTCTTTTGATTTTGATTTCACTGATATGCTCTGATATTCTGTGCTTTACTGGTCTTGACGTTTGTCCTATATAGAATGCAGAACATTTGCAAATGGCATGGTGAATAACCCAGTCTGAATTACAGTTGGCAAAGAAAGGAATAGCAAATACTCAGCTAGTATTTTTACTGCTAAAACTTTTAGTTTGTAATAATCTATGACATTGTGTGCAGTGACCACATGGGAAACATCCTATAGCACTCTGTCCCTCTAGGGTGCTTTAGCAGTCTATCCTTTTGCCTATGGGGTCCTTGCTTATAATGATTAAAGAAAGATGCTATATTTTTCCCATTTCTAAAGGAAAACTGACATCTGTCTCCTATCATACCAGAAAGCTTATCAGCCATAAGGATGTTCCAGTTATGATGCACACTGTCCATTAGTGACACAGTATTTCTACCGAACGTCATCACAAACCTGAAATGATCTTTTGATGTATCAGCCTTCGTCTTAGATTGTAAGAGATTATCTCTCTCCATATTATCAACCATATTTTTGACTTGTAAAATGTGACCTACTTTGTAACCCCTTTCCTTAAATCTGTTGGACAGGTCATCTCTGAAATGCTGATAGGAGTCTTCCACCGAGCATAGAAGTTTAACCCTCATATATTGAGATTTAGGAATATTTTTACATATATGTGGGGGGTGCTAGCTGGAGGCATGGAGAGGGGAGTTATATTCAGGGAATTTATGGTAGACTTCTGTTATCAAGGTGTCATCAGGAGCTTTGATCACCATAACATCCAAGAAAGTGATCCTTTCTTTGACATGGTTCACCATAAATTCAATCCCCCATTTGTTTTCATTCAGATATTCAACAAATTCTTTCAGATGTTCCTCATCCGATCTCCATACCATCCAGCAATCATCTAAATATTTTTTTCCAAATGTCTGTCTCTTCTAGAGTTGTGTACACTTACCATAAATGTAGATGTTCGAGTGTATTCACTGTTGCAGTCATCACAATTGGGTTATCTGCCTGCAGGTAGCCCTCAGAAGGTCCTTAGGACCTAGGTGGGCAGTAATCTCTCCTTTGATAGTCACATCGCCACAGTAGTCAGGAAATGTTCTTCGTGTTTCACTGTTGTAGTCATTACATTTGGGTAATCTGCTGACAGGTTGCCCTCAGTCGGCCTGATTAACAAAGTCTTGGGTCCTGCGTCGGTTGCTGTCCCTTCTTCCATGACGTCAGGGGAATAAAACATGCGGCCGACACCATTACATCAGTCTTTTTTGCCGTGCGGTGCCCAAAGCAGAAGCAGTTCGCAAGTGCCAGTGAGTCGACTCCTTAAATTTTCGTTTTAGAGTTTCAGAACCGAAGTCTTCAACTAAAAGCTAAGTACCCCATTGGGGAAACATTTTCTTGCTCCATACCGATGTCAGTAAAAGTTAATAATTGTATTACTTGTGGGAAGGTACTGTATTCCTTGCCTAGGACCTGACCATGACGTACCATGATGTCGGTTTTGTGCTTTATTTAATCAGCACACTATCCATCGTCGGTACATTTTTGCTTCTAAATATTTCGGTTCTCGGTTTAATTATCCAGAAATTACGTTGGTTAGCCATCCGACTACCGGAATACCGAAAAAACGTAAAGAAAAAGATAGAGACAGGCTGTTGAGGTCCAAAACTGCCGACGACGCTTCTCCTAAGCCAGTCGCCAGTTCGCCGGTACTCAGTGAGGTGCTTTCGCAGCCCATGATACCCACTACTTCTGATTCGCAGGCCTCTACTGAGACCCATTCGGAATACGGTATGCCGTGAGATGCTTCACCTATGGAACCCGCAGATGTCTCTACCTTGGATGGGTCCGAAGCCGCTGTGCAGGCACCGGCTTCTGAGGGTGTATTCAGGCCTACAAACTTGCATATTAAACCGACTCCACGTTCAATACTAAGGCCTAAATCTCGATCTGTGTCTAAAAAACCGACTAAAAAAACAAATGATCAAAATGGCTGAAGATTTAATTACTCTAATCAAGGGTAGTCAAACCCCCCCCCCCCTTTCTAAGAGGCCTAGGGCTGAACTTGACTATGAATATTCTGAACAAGACTCTGTTTCTTCTGGCTCTTCTAATGACCTGGATTTGTCCATACTTACTTATGAGGACTCTGATGCAGAGGATTCCATTCCCCCTGCTTCTCCCCCTGAGGATTTTTCTTTTGGGGAAACTTTACATACCTTAAGGGAGCAATTCCACTGGGAAAGTCGGGATTTTTCTGAATCCAAAAAGAGGCTTAGGGATTTCCTTCTTCTTTCTCAGCATAGGCCTTTGGCTATACCTCATGTACTAGACATTGTTGATGTGTTTTCGGAATCCAGTATGGTCCCTGATTCCTTGCCTCCGGCCCCTAGTAAACCAGACAGGTACTACAGGGTTTCTGAGTCCCACAAATTCCTTTTCAAAAATCCTGTTGCAGACCCTGAAACAATTTTTCAGGGGCCCAAGGGCATTAAGGCTTCTACTGCTAAAAATCCCACCCCTTCTGATAGAGACTCCAGGGCGCTGGGTAGATGGGGTAAAAAGGTTTATACTTCTGCAACCTTGGCAATCAGGGCTTTAAACTGTCAATTCCATATGCTAAAATATCAACAGCATATCATGGGACTGCTTAAACAGAAAATTATGTTGCTTTCTGACTGTGTGGAAAATAAAGATTTACAGGATTTATTGCATTCAGCTGAACAAGTTGGAAAACATACTTTGCAATGTGGTTTTGATTCTTTAGAGGCCTCTTGCAGGGCTGCTGTTACTGGGTCTGTGCTTAGAAGGCATGCTTGGCTTAAGGAGCAGTCTCTGCCTGATCATGTTAAAGCAAAACTGTTGGATGCTCCTTTGCAGCAGGACCGTCTTGTTTGGCAGTAAGGCTGAAGAAGTTCTAAAAAAGATGGAAGATAAAGCTAAATCTATGCAAACTGTGAAAGATTTCTTACAAGTACAACCTCCTAGATTTAGTAGGCACTGGCCTACTAAGAACGGGTCCTTTCCAGCTCCTTCCAGTGCCACTCAAGCCAAACCCAGACATTCCAAAAGCATCAGGACGTTCAGAACTAAGCAATGGGGTGCTTCCACTTCCAAATCTGGAAATAACAAGACACCACCCTATGGCAAACGGTGTCAATGACTTTCCTTTAAAATTAACAAGCACTTTTCTCTTAGCCGCCCCTTTGGGGGGAAAACTGATTCTTCATGCAAAAAACTGGCAACTTATAACCCAGGACTAATGGGTTTTAAATAGTGTCCCATGGATACAGATTTCATTTCCACATGTTGCCAACTCCAAACGGGTGGCCAGACCTGGCCCCAAATCAGTGGTCAGAGGCTCAGAAACAAGTACTGTCCCTCCTAAACATGGGGGCTATTCATCTAGTACCAGAAGAGGAAAAGGGACAAAGTTTTCTATTCCAGACTTTTCCTGGTACCCAGAAAAGACAAATCATGGTGTCCAGTTCTGGACCCACCTTCTGGACATTCCAAAATTCAAGGTGCTGACTCTTCATCAGTTACTTCCTATGCTAGGTAAGGATGCCAGGTTGGCAACTCTAGATTTAAAAGAGGCTTACCTGCATATCCCAATCTGGGAATCTTGCAAAAAATACCTATGCTTCAAAGCAGGCTACTTGCATTATCAGTTCTCTGCACTACCCTTTGGCTTGTCTACTGCGTCCAGGGTATTCACAAAGTGCCTGGCTCCAGTAATTGCATTTTGCAGGCAGAAAAATATTCAAATATATCCATACCTGGACGATTGTCTAATTCAGGCAGAAAACCAGGCCATTCTTCTGAAATATCTGGAGTTTGTAAAAAGGGTTCTAACTTGTCTAGGGTACACCATAAACAAAAAGAAATAACAACTGGTACCCTCTCAAAAAATTACATTCCTGGGTGCAAACTTGAATACAACTGCCCAGATGGCTTTCCTTACGCCAGAAAAGCAAATTCATTTGGTGACTTACTTCAAACAGGTGGCCACAAAAACCCTGCTATCTGCAAGACAAGTACTGCAAGCCTTGGGGTTCATAGCCTCCTGCATTCTTCTAATTCCATATGCAAGACTGCATATGAGGAAACTTCAGTGGTACTTAAGTTTATGGAGTCAACATTGTCACAGCTTGGAAACAATGATCCCTATCATACCTTGCCTGCGCCTAGAGTTCCTATGGTGTGCAGAGGCCTGTCACCAATACAAGGGACTGCCATTCACACCACCCCCAGCCGCCCGAACCCTAACTACAGACTCATCAGACTATGCATGGGGGGGGGGCTCATCTAGCAGGGAAGTGCATTCAGGCAAATGGAACCGAAATCAAATGCACCTTCATATCAATCAAAAAGAAATGCTAGCTGTACAGAATGCACTGACAGCCTTCAAGAGCTACCTCCATCTAGGACAACTAATGGTAAAGATGGACAACACCACAGTTATGTTCATAGGTTCATAGGTTCATACTAGGCTATCTGCCCTAGGGCATTTATAAGCCCAGCCAGAGTGTGTGTGGCTTTCACCACCCCTTAGGATGAGAATACTATATCCATTAGTTTGCTGTGCCTCTGTCCAGCAGTGACACAGAGATGATTCCCGGGGTAAACCTACGATCTCCCATCCACTCGTCAAGATTTCTCTTGAACAGAGTCAGTGAGGGGCTCTGCCTCACATGGACTGGGATTCTGTTCCATAGTGTAGGGAGTCTCTGGGTGATGAATCTGTCCCTCCAGCACGTCCTATTTATATCCGTGTTGAGGTTTAAGTCTCTTGCTCTCGTGGCTTAGGTGGATTTGGATTTTTTGAGGTGGAGCATGTCCATTAATTCCGGGTTGGACATGGCCTTGTATGTCAGGCACAGATCACCTCTGAGCAGACGGTATGCGACTGAATAGAGCTGGAGTTTCTTCGGTCGGGCATCATATGACATATGTTTGAGACACTTTATCCTTTTGGTGAGGAACTTTTGGGGTCTTTCCAACTGCTGCAGGTGTCGGGTAAGGTACATTCCAAATGGGGCGTTGTACTCAATCATTGGTCTGATAAGTGAAGAGTACAGGGGTACAATGACCTCTCCTGATCTGGATGTGAATCCCTTCATGATCAGGTGGGCAATGTAGAAGGTCTTCCTAACCACTTTGGCAATGTGTGTCAAAAGAGAGGTTACTGTCAACTTGGGTCCCCAGGTCCCTGATAACTTCTTCCGTGCTTAATGGATTACCACCTATGTGGTAATTAGGGGTTACCTTGTTTTTCCCAAAGGGTATGACTATACATTTTTTGGCATTTAGCTTAAGGCCATGGTTCTGGCACCAGTTATCCATTTCTATGAGACCTCTCTGGAGGATGTCTGTGTCTGATGGAGTGTCAATTATGGTGCCCAGTTTGCAGTCATCTGCAAATTTTGTCAGCCACAATCCCCCTATGTTTGCCTGCACTTCAGAAAAATAAATGCCGAACAAGAGGGGGCCCAGGACTGAGCCCTGTGGGACACCGCCGTGACTGGCTTAGAGTCTGACATGGCACCAGCAACTCTAACCCTATGTGTTCTGTCCTTGAGCCAGTTTGCAACCCATCTTGTGACATATGGGTTTACATCTAAGCTGGTGAGCTTTTCTATGATGCCGAGTGGGGTATTGTGTCGAACGCTTTTGCGTGGTCAAGGTAGGCTGTGTGAACTGCCTTACCCTCATCAATGGCCTTAGTGACCGTTTCAAAAAGTCACAAGTTCAAGAGGCAGGATCTGCCCTTGACAAAGCCAAATTGGGTAGGATCCAGTGTCTGTAGGTCCCCAATGTCTTTATTTATGAGTTCCATTATGATCCTCTCCATAGCTTTGCAGACAAGGCTCGCTGCTTATGGGCGGTAATTTCAGGGTCCGTAGAAGCACCGCCTTTGTGGAATGGGACCACAGTTGCCGTCCGCCATTCTTTGGGTGCGTATCCTGTAGTAAGGCTAAGATTAAACAGCAGCCTTATGTGTGGGTTTAGTTCCTCATTGAGTTCGTGTAGCACACAGCCGGGGACACCGTCCGGTCCCATTGATGCTGTGTTTTTTGCTTTAGAGAGAGCAGCTCTCACCTGGGCATCTGAGATGTTTGGGAGGCTAGACTCTGGTGGGATAGATATTTCTCCTTTTGGGCGCCACCGACGGGAGAAATTTGCACTGAACCTGTCTGCCAGTATGTTGGCAATGTCTGTGGGATCAGTGATTTTTTTATCATTTTGGACTAATTCTGAGCATATCTGGGAGTTTCCACCCAGGTTTCTAACATAGCTAAAGAAGGCCTTATGATTGTCTTTTGTGTCATTAGCGATTTTTCTCTAAGTTGGCCTTGGATGATTTTATGAGTGATCGTAGTTTTTTGCTAGTATTGATCAGAGATGCCTTCCCTTTTAGGGATTTTGCTCTGTCATGTAGTAGCTTTCTCCTCTTGTTGTAGAGTTTGTTTATGGCTGGGGTCCACCAGACCGGGCGCCTGCCTTTGGTGGAAAGGGTACATAAACAAGCAGGGGGGGGTACACATTCCTACCCCCTCTGTAGACTAGCCATGGCATTGTGGAACACGGCCTTGAGCTACCAAGTACAAGCTCAGTTCCTGCCAGGAAAGCTGAATATTCTGGCAGACAAACTAAGCAAAAGTCTCATGGACACACACGAATGGAAACTGGAACCATGGATTTTCAACATGTTGACACAGAAATGGGGGAGCCCAGACTTAGATCTTTTTGCCTCACCCCAGAACTATCAGTTGGACAAATTTTGCACAAGAACTCCTCACAAAAAAGCCTGGAAAGTGGAATCTCTGTCCTTCAGCTGGAAAAACCTATCAATCCATGCCTTTCCCCCTCTGCCTCTGCTCCTCAAAGTTCTACTAAAAGTCAAACAGGGCAAACCAAAAATGATTTTGATTGCTTCAGATTGGCCTCGCCAAAACTGGTACCCACTCCTGCGCAGTGTGTCACAAATTTCTCCATAGAACCTGCCTCAGACACCTTCCTTACTGTCTCAGCAGGAGAACTAAATTCTGCACCCTCAGCTTCAAACATTGAATCTTGCAGCTTGGCTAATCATTTAAATTTCCCCTTAGCATCCCTTAGCAAACCTGTGATGGATGTCATTTTGGAGGCGAAATGACCAAGTACTAGAAAATCTTATGCTGACAAATGGTAAAGCTTCTGTGCCTGGAATCATTCTCAAGGGATGAGCACAGCAGTGCCCAATTTACCTCAGATTTTGCAATACTTAACTGAGATGCTTCACAAGGGCCTGTCTTTTTCTTCCATAAAAATCCTTGCCTCAGCCATTTCAGCTCATTACAACACAGAATCCCTCCTATTCTTTCATCCTCTGCTAAAGCAGTATCTCAGAGGGGCCAAAAACTCGAGACCACCCAGGGGAGCTCCAACCCCTGCCTGGGGCCTTAAATTTGTATTGGAGAAACTCTCTCTACCTCCTTTCGAGCCAGCTGCTACTGCAGACTTAAAATTTCTTTCCTGGAAAACAGCCTTCCTTTTAGCAATCACTTCAGCTAGAAGGATATCTGAATTGCAGGCCCTTATGGCAGTGGAGCCTTTCATCATCTTTCATGCGGACAGGGTGTTACTTAGGACCAATCCATCCTTCATGCCCAAGATGGTATCCAGTGTGGCTCTTAATCAGTCCATTCATTTGCCAACTTTCTTTCCCAATCCACAGAACGTGGTGGGGTGGGGTGGATTCTGCATTCATTGGATGTACACAGACAACTTAGATTCTACTTGGGCAGGACTAAATCTCGAAGAAAATCTGAACAACTGCTGGTAGCATTTGCTGCAGGGGCAGAGGGGAAGGCTATTTCAAAACAAACCATTTCTAAATGGATAAGCCATTGCATTCATTTCTGCTATAAGCACCATGGAAAACCTTTCCCCCCATGGGATCAGATCTCATTCCACCAGGGCTGCGTCTACTTCTACAGCCTTTCTCAGAGGTGTTCCTACCAGGGATATTCTAGAAGCTGCCACCTGGAGTTCAGTTCATACTTTCACCAAGCATTATCACTTACCAATTTTCTCTAAATCCAGAGCTGGCTTTTCCACTGCTGTTTTGCAGCCCTTATAGCTTGTCCTAATGCTGTATAAATCCATCCTCCAACCATGGCTTTGGGAATCTATCCAAATGTAATGACTGCAGCAGTGAAACACGAAGAACATAGTACAGATGTGTACACTTACCATAAATGTAGATGTTCGAGTGTATTCACTGTTGCAGTCCTGGTTACCCTCCCTCCAGCCCCCTATTTTTATCTTACTATATCTCTACTTTCTTTTACCATGCTTAGTCTTTTTTGGTTTATTTGCCTTTGTTTGGGGGTATATTTTTGTGTTTTTAATTACTTATATATTTGGCTCCCCATTTGAGGGGCACCTGACATCTAGGGCAAGAAAAACTGATGTAATGGCGTTGGCTGCATGTTTTATACCCCTGACGACCTGACGTCATGAAGGAAGGGACAGCAACCAACGCAGGACCCAAGACTTTGTTAATCAGGCCAACTGAGGGCAACCTGCCAGCCGATTACCCAAATGTAATGACTGCAACAGTGAATACACTGGAACATCTACATTTATGGTAAGTGTACACAACTGTACTGTCCTCCTACATCGCACACCTCATCATAAAATGGTTCTCATCCAGGAAAAATAAAATGGTTCTCATCCAGGAAAAAAAGAGGTCATTGTTCCTGTCTACTTGACACTCATTAGACCCAGTATAGAGTACAACGCCCCTTTTGGAATGTACCTCACAAGACATCTGCAGCAGCTGGAAAGGCCACAGACGTACCTCACAAAGAGGATTACTGGCCTCAAACGAATGCCCTACACTGACCGTCTCAAAAAACTCCAGCTTTACTCCGAAGCATATCGCCTACTCCGAGGTGATCTCTGCCAAAATATAAAGCTATGTCAAACCCAGAGCTGTTGGACAATGATACACCTAAAGGAATCCCAATTCCTCCGAGCTACATGCTGTAGGGACCTAAACCTTGTCACCACAGTAAACAGGACATGTTGGACGGATAGATTCCTGTCCCAGAGACTTCCCATACTCAGAAACAGGCTACCCATCTATGTCAAACAAAGTTCTTCATTAGCACTCTTCAAGAAAAATCTTGATGAGTGGATGGGAAATGGGAAATACACCCCGGGGATCACTTCTGTGTCTCTGCTCGACAGTGGCACAGGAAAATAACTTTCTTGGGTGGCGTAAGCCAGGGAACCTTGTTGGCTCGGCTTATGTAGGCCCTTGGGCCGATAGCCTAGTACCTACCTATGAAACCTATGTACAGATTATGGGAGCTATCGTATATGATTTGTTCCTCTGTATATGCCATAAATATATCAGCATATAAGGGGGCAGAAGAAGCCCCCATAGCTGTGCCCTTAATCTGCAGATAGTATTTATCTTGATAGAAAAAAAACAGTGCTTCAATGCCAGGCCAGTGCGGAATGTTAGTATATAGGGCTTTAACATCTAAGGTACAGAGTAACCAATCAGCTTCTAATTGCATTTCAGAGATGACCTGAAGGAATTCCGTGGTATCTTTCAACCGAGCCCTCACCCATTTGAGTAAAGGTTTCAAATATCTAGTTAGATATTGAGACAGTGACTCAGTCATGGAACCTCTTCCAGATACTATCGGTCTTCCTGGGGGATTATTGAGGTCTTTATGAATTTTTGGTAGAAAATATATATACTGGTTACTGGGATCCAACATTATTAGTGGTTTCCTACTACTATCAGTAATGATTCCCTCTTCAACAACTAAAGATAGAAACTCTTCAATCTGCTTCATAAAGTGTATAGTGGGGTTATACGTGAGATGCATGTAATACCTATTATCCACCATTTGTTTTGTTTGTCCTTTATGTACTGTTATTATGATTGTTATTTAAATATAAAGCTAACTGCTGCCACAGTCTGCTGGTCGAATTTTGTTGATCTACTCCTACTGGCAAGGGAGTACTTGTCCCAGTTCTGCATCCATCTAGGCATCACAGTCAATAACAGTAAATCACATCTCACATCTACGTAGAGTCTGGAGTTCATAGGTACTTGTCTGGACAACGTCAGTCAGATAGCCTCTCTTCCTCCTGCTTGAATCCGGACAGTCAGATCCCAGGTAAGGAAAATAATACAAAATTCATCTCTATAAGCACACCTGATTTTACAAGCCTTGGGATCTGTGGCAGCTGCTGGCACCATTGTTCCTCTGGCCAGGTTTCATGTGGGTCTACTACTGTGGTCCTTGTCATTCCTATAGTCCATTCTTCAGCATTGTTTAACAACTCCTGTCAAGATCACACAGACATGCAAAAGGTATCTTCTTTGGTGGATTCATTTGAATTAAACTTCCAAAGGCCATCCCTTTGTTCTCCCTCAGCCCACAGCCATGGTGATGATGGACGCCTCCCTACTGGGGTGGGGGAGCATTTTTTGGGAGGGACAGTCCAAGGTATGTCGTCCCCCAAAGAGGCTAAGTTGCATATTCATGTCCTGGAAATGAGATCAGTTCTAACATTACAGGCCCTTCAAGAGTTTCTCCCATCCAGGACAGTTGCTATTAAGACAGACAAACGTGTCAGTGGTCTGATTCATCAATAAGTAGGAAGGAATCGGGTCCGATCTCCTTTGTTGAGAAGTTATGAGAGTGAGGCAGTGGGTGATGTCTTCTGGTTGCTTTCTAGTAGCAATGCACATTCCAAGGAAAACCATCGTGATTGTGGACAAACTAAGCAGATCCTTTCTGGTGTCTCATGAGTGGTCTCTCAGAGTGAAAGAGGAGAGAATTTTTTGTTTATGGGGTGAACCATGCTGTTACCCCCTCGACAACACATGTAGCAGGTTATTTGCCCTAATCCCTCCAAAGGGGGAGTCTCAGAGAGATGCTGTAGTCCATGATTGGTCCTCCGGTCTTCTATATGCTTACTATATGCTTCTCGTTCCCAAATTCCTACAGAAAGCATGCCGGTTGAAGAGCAACGTTATCCTCATTGTTCCCTTTTGGCCTTGTCAGAGTTGGTCCCCCTTCCTCTGACCTAACCTCCCACATCTGCCCTGGATAGTGGATCCAATTGCAGTCCTCCGGTCTCACCCAACAAGGATGATCCATCCTGACATAACAGGCCTCAAACTAACCACTTGGTTTCTCCAATTGCGTTGAATGCTAGACGGTCCATGCTGTCCTCCCCAGTGTGTTATAGTTTCTCTTCTTCTCATAAAGCTTCTACTGGGAAGAATTTACAATTGTAAGTCGAAGAGATTCGTATTCCAGGCCCTGAACAGCAATCTGGATCCCCCTTCTGCCCCATACTGGCTATACTTGAATTTTTAGCTTCCATTTTCAGTGAAAGGGCTAGCTTTCCTATGTCTGTCATTTCAAAATTCCACCTAGGCAAAAATAACTCTATCTTAGCTTCTTCTAGATTATGTAGAGCCTTTTTTAAAGGGGCTTTTTTTTTTTTTTTTTTTTACTTGGACCTCCTTTAAAGGTTCATACTCTTTCTTGGGATTTAATGATTGTGCTTCAGGCCCTGACCCATTTTCCCTTTGAATCATCTGCCAGGTCTGATCTAAAGTTTCTTTCTTGGAAAACCATCTTTCTGGTTGCTGTCACATCAGCTAGATGATTATCTGAACTACAGGTTCTATCTTCCAAATCTTCATACCCAGTTTTCCACAAAGACAGGGTGTTCTTGCAGGTAAACCCATCTTTTTTGGTTAAGGTAGCTTTTGAGCCCAACATTAACCAGGTGTTTAACTTCCCAGTTTCTTTTCAGACTTCTCGAATAAGGGAGAGTATATGCTCCATCGTTTGGATG
The DNA here is from genome assembly GCF_019279795.1 of Protopterus annectens. NCBI lineage: Eukaryota > Metazoa > Chordata > Ceratodontiformes > Protopteridae > Protopterus > Protopterus annectens. The sequence goes on along the minus strand of NC_056728.1, from coordinate 64,567,401 downwards.
TGGTTAAACAACTTCACTTTTACCTCCGTAGAACCAAGGATTTCAGTAAAAGTGATCAGTTGTTTGTTTCCTACTCTGCTAACAGATTGGGTAAGCGAGTTTCTAAAGTAAATCTGGCCAGGTGGTTAACCAATTACATCTCTTTTGTCTGTAGTAAAAGAGAATTGTCCTTGCCTAAGCCTTCTAGAGCTCATTCCACAAGGTCTATGGCGGTCTCTTCAGCTTTTTGGTCAAGGGCCTCCATAGATGATGTTTGTACAGCTGCAACTTGAACTAATGCTCACACATTTATTGCGTATTACAAATTGAATTTGGTTTCCAGGAATAGCACTGCCATTGGCTCTGTAATACTCTGGAGCATCCTTCCATGAGGGCCACCCAAGGTTCGTGTAGCTGTGGACTCTGTTCCATCAGCTGAGGAATGAATGAAAATGACAACATCAGATAAAGTTGTGTACTCACCATAATGTTCCATCAGTGTTGTCCATTTTCCTTCTTCTTCTTCTTCAACTTCCCACTCACCTACCTCCATCCCTTTGCTTCCAGAAAGTCCTAAGAGTTTTCAGGAACCTTTGTTCCTTGTTTCATCTCCAGCTTCCTTTTCTTATCCTATCTTTGTTAACTTCTTTAGAAGTGGTCCCTTTGCATCTAGGGGCAGCAAACTCTATCTGAGGTGTGTTAGGTTTGCAGAGCATTATGGTTAAAGGGAGGATAATGAAATTGGACAACACAGATGGAACGTTATGGTGAGTATGTAACTTTTGTTTATGGAATGCCTACACAGTGAAGGATTTAGTTTAGAATGTCTAATACAGGTCATGGCATAAGCATGATAGAACAGCGAGTCCCCAAATTAAGGAGAAACAGGTGTAGAGGAAGATGTTTGAACAAAATATATGGACATGGGAAAGAAAAAGAGATTTGATATAGTGCAGTATTTATGCAGAGGAGAAAGCAAAACTAATCAATCAAAAAAAGTAACACCAAAGATATTTGATGAGAAGTACAGGCAAAGGCATGTGGATATGGAAAATTTCACAGTACAGAAATAAGAAAACAAAAGGAGAAAGAAGAAAAGAGGATTAATAATGGAGAATTTAAAGTAATAGAACCAAAGTTGTGGATTACCTGCAAAGTGAAGGGTTTATTTTATTTTGCATTTGTTTACTGGGACAGTCTGACTGGGTATAAATCCCATTTTCAGCAGAGGCCAGGGGAGAAACGCTCCACAGAGATTAAAACAGTAAATTCAATTCACAAAGCTCCACAAAGAATACAGTAAGTACAATTCGCAAATTAACAGAGTACAATACAGATTATAGAAGGTAGATCAAGCAGGTAGGATAAAAAATAAACATAGAGTTCCATTAAACAATATGGTTGTTGGATATGGATATATTCAACAGTGATTAATGCAGTAATCGCACATTATGGAAAAGAACATAGACAGTAGTTATTGTAAGTTGTCTTAGAAGATTTCAAAGTCCATATTAACCTGTTAAGTGAGCCTAACCAGGGTTGGAACAGTTGTATACCCAAGATCTATTTAAATGGATCTTACATCTGCGAGAATGGAATTCCATAGCTTTGCTACAGAAGTGGAATATAGGGAGTCCCCAGAGTTATTGTTGCTTTTGACTGTCAGCCAGGGCTTTGTTGGTGTATCTTAAAAGGCTTTTGTTAGAGTAGATATTGATTCTGGTTCACAGCCTCTTCCATGCATCTACACCTGTTAGCACAATACCTGCCAGGCTCTCTCAACTCCCTGGCAGACCATTTAAGCAGAAAACTGTTGGACCCCCCAAAAGTGGCAGCTCAACAGAAACACCTTCTTTCTAATAACTCAGAAATGGGGAACCTTGGAGGTCGACCTCTTTGCCTCCCACACCAAACATCAACTCAACAAATTCTGCACCAGGGAGCATCACTGCATGGCATGGAAAGTAGATTCCCTGTCATTCCCTTGGGTAAACCTCTCGGTCTATGCCTTTCCTCCCCTACCTCTCATTCCCAAGGTACTGATCAAAATAAGGGAGGAAAAACCAAGGACCATTCTCATAGCTCCAGACAGGCCCAGACAGCGCTGTTGCTCCTTGCTGTGCAGCCTGTCTCCACTACCCCCATGGAATCTTCCTCAGGTTCCCAACCTCCTAACCCAGAGGGCAGGGGAAATCTTGCACCCCCAATTGCAGACACTCAATTTGGCAGCTTGGCTTATAACCTGACCTCTAAACAATCTGCCCTCCTCAGTAAGCAGGTTCTGGATGTTAACTGAGAGGCCAGACGCCTAGCACCAGAAAGTCTTGTGCAGATAAATGGAAAAGGTTCTGCACCTAGATCCAGGCTAAGGACGCTAACATGGCACAGCCCTCCATCCCTCTCATCCTGGATTATTTAGCTGACCTACAAAGTGGTCTCTCTTTCACTGTAAAAAAATTCACGTCTCTGCTATTTCTGCTCATTTTCCCACTGAGTAGCCTCTTTTTTTCACCCCCCCCCCCCCGATCAAGCAGTTCCTCAGAGGGGATAACAACTTGAGGCCCCCCCCCCCCAGAAGGGTGCCAACACTGGCTTGGGACCTTAACATTGTCTTGGAAAAGCTCACCTTGCCTCCATTCAAACCACCTTCTTCTGCACTGCTAAAATTTCTCATCTGGAAGACAGCCTTCCTCCTGGCCATCACTTCAGCCAGAAGAGTCTCTGAGCTGTAAGCAGTCATGGCAGTGGAACCCTTCATCATCTTCAATGCAGACAGGGTATCCCTCAGAACTAATCCATCCTTCCTGCCCAAGGTAGTATCTAGTGTGGACCCTTCAGAAAATCTGATCAACTGCTGGTTAGCTTTGCTTCAGGGGCAGAGGGCAAAGCCATCTCCAAAGCAAGCCATTTCCAAATAGATAGCACACTGCATCCATTTCTGCTACAAGAAGCATGGCAAGCCTCCCCCCAAGGGGGTTAGGGACCCACTCCACCAGAGCAGCCACCAACTCTGCAGCATTCCTCAGAGGGGTCCCCACCAGGGACATCCTGGAGGTTGCCACCTGGACATCTGTTCACACCTTTACCAGACATTACCACCTGCCTCTCTTCTCTAAATCCAGGGCAGGTTTTGCCTCTGCAGTCTTGCAGGGCATGCTACCCAGCCCCTAGCTTCCTTGACTGCCTCCACCCATTTCCTCAGCTTTGGGAATCTACCCAAATGTGATGACTGCAACAGTGAAACACGAAGAAAATAGTACAGTTGTGTACTCTTACCATAAATGTAGATGTTCGAGTGTCTTCACTGTTGCAGTCCTGGTTTCCCTCCCTCCCTCCTTCTCCCTTTTTTCTTACCTTTCTTCCTTGTTGTTCTCTTTCCCTTAGAAGGGGCATATAGGTATTTTTTTCCACTGATGGGGTCCTGCCACCAGAGCCTGTACTCCTACTTTGGGGGCTCCTGACCGGTTAGGGCAAGAATGACTGATGTAATGGCATCAGCTGCCTTCCTTTATACCCCTGACATCAGTCTTCAAGTGACAGCAACTGACGCAGATATACTAAGTCTCTGGTATTCAGGCCGGCCGAGGGCTACCCCAGCAGGGATAACCCAAATGTGATGACTGCAACAGTGAAGACACTCGAACATCTACATTTATGGTAAGTGTACACAACTGTACTTTCTGCTTAATTGATTTAGCTCTGATGAAGTTGATGAAACAACAAAAGCATTTACCAAAAAGTCTGATCAGGGAAACAGATGCATCATTAATTGTTTTGAGGAGACTTAGAGGAATATCTAGTGTTTTATATAGTTGGTGTTTTTTGTGCTGTACTGTTCACTAGACACTCTTTGTTTTATCTGCTTGCTCCTGTTGGAGTATCACTTTCCAGTTGGCTTATTTTTCTTCAAGTTTGTTTCATATATTCCAATGAGGTATGTCTCAAGTCATTGACGGCCACATGTACTCCGACAGAGTCACACCTGTACTTGATATTCGAAGACCTGAGTGTGTGAGTTGATCTGGCACATCCTGGCACCAGACAAGCAACTAATTGTCACTCTTTCCTTGCTCAGCTTGTTAAGGGGTGCATCTGTATGCCTTACATTGGAGCCACCAATGACTAGGATGAGTAGGTGCCTTCCCTATGGGCTCAGCGTCCATGACTTTGATGCTTCTTGCCTTATGTGTGGTGATGGGTTTTGTAGCTCTAATGTTGCTGTTGCATTATGGAGACATTTCTGGCTTAGGAAAGTTAATTTTAAGAACCTCAGTGTAATGCAGGATTATGTGCGTTGTACTGGCTATAGTGTGTTGGTGTGCTGACAGTGCTGATGTCAGTGTTTCTGTTTGTGAGAGTTTTGCCTCCAGTGGCATTATATGCCTACATCTCTCAAGCACTGCATTGTGTTTTAGTAATAGAAGATCAGCAGTCAGCATTAGACAATTTCGGCATTGTTTCAAGATACTCAAAACAAAGCAGATCCAAACCAAGAACAAAGTAAAATGAAGCACTGAAATTTGTAATGATGGTTTATCTTGATAAAGCCTGGTATGACTCAAGGCGAAAGCGCTTGATGTAATGTTCTACTTTTTATTTGTTCTTCATTAAAGTCAATTTTGATTCAAGATACATTGGACTGGTTCCGTTCCTTTCAAGCCTTTGGATATTTTACATTGTTTCAAGATACCTTTCTCAATCTGGCTGACTACAGAAATTGGGGGGGGTGCTGGACCATAGTTCTGACAGGAAAGCTCAGGGAAGAGATTTGCTTTTGGATGTAGTGCTACTGTATGTAGATTTGCTTTGGAGAATGGGACGCTACGTTACTAGGGCTCAGGTTATATAGCTGTCCTGGTGTTGGTTTAGCTGTAGCATGAAGTATGTAATTGCGCTGTGTGCAGGTTGGATACATTTTCAACCTAGATTACTAAGGTTGTTGAAAGTTTGCAGGCTGTTACAGGGGGGGAAAGCTCTTACATGGACAATGCACTATAAAGCGAGTCCGACAGAAAATGTGCATTGAGCATAGATTTTTTTCTTCCCTTTTTAATGAAAAACACTGTTTGGAATGCCTGCAGGACACCAAGATCATTGCAGCTCATATCTCAGAGTCTTGAATAAAATGTCCTGAGTGAGTGCTGCTCAGCATAAGTTAAAGGAGACAACCTTGAGTGTAATCCAATCAAAAAATAACCAGCAAATCAGCCAGTGAAGTTCTGAGACACAAAACTTGTATTAAAGCACAGTGAGCAAGTTGCAAGTCTAGGGGCCAAGTAGGCTAGAGATGTAGAAGTTTTATTTTTGCAGTGGGAGTAGAGAGAGTATAATTACTGTAACAAAACATAGGGAGCAACTGGTAAAGTAATACCTAATGTAGCAACCAGGACCTGGTAGACTGTAACAGTGTTAGACAGAGCAGTAGGAGTAATCACAGTAAGTGCAGCTTTGAGCAGACAGGTTGTTGTTGTGTCTTTCGGCTTTTCCCTGTTAGGGGTCGCCACAGCGTGACTCAGGTCCGCTAATGATTGGCAGTAGATTTTTACGTGCCGAGTTGCTGACCCTGACGCACACGCCCATTCACGCATGTCTCCACACAGAAGACGCTCTAGCTGAGAATCGAACAAGACAACGTCTTAATGTGAGGCGACAACTGCATTTTTCTGTTTGGTAATTTTATTTTTATAACAATCAGATAGTCACAGATCCTGCAGCAAAATCACGTAGCTGCAGTTGTGACTACATTTACAAGATAATGGCACCAGACGAGGGAGAGAATTACAAGCAAATGCACTTACAATAACTTACGACTTGACTTTATTCCTTTTTATTCTTTGCCTCCCACATTTCTTCCGTACCTATTTCTCCTTCTTTATCCACTTATGTTTCTCTGCATCTCTATTACTAGTTCTAGTTTTCTTCCTATACCTGCATGATTTCTATCGACTCCAACAGAGTTTATAATGTTGTAAGTGATTATATACTACACAGCTCTTCAGCGGAACTGACGAGGAAGAATGTAATATCTCTACTGATTTTTATGCTCTATATTGTACCAGGTGTACTTACTAATCATTTAGAATCTTAATGTCTGTTATTCTAACTTGTCTATTGTTACTTCTGGTAACTATATGTTTGTAGCCATATACTATGTTTATGTAACTATGTTGTTATGATGTGTGTTTATGTGGAGTTTTTCTCTCCGTTGTTGTTTGTCTTTCGGCTTTTCCCGGTTAGGGGTTGCCACAGTGGCACTCTGGTCCGGTTTGATTGTCAGTTGGTTTTTATGGTGCCAAGTTGCCAGCTCGACACCCAACCTTCAACGAAGGCACGCCCATTCAATGCATATCTTTCAAATGCCCACTCGACGGCGGGGAGGACATGCAGACTCCACACAGAAGGCACTCCCAACCCAAGACGAGAATCGAACGGGAGAACCTCTTGCTATGAGGCAACAACGCTACCGCTGCACCACCGCAGCTATTCACTGAAAAAGGGCCTTGGCCCAGCTGGACTAACCTAGTCAACAAATGTCAAATAAATAAATCAGAGAACAGTAATATATGTTTAAATGCTTAAATGAGTCACAAGCCCTGCAGAATATCACAGTACCAACATTGTTATGAATAAAACAAGACCATAGCCTTACACCAGTCAGAAGTAACAACCAGTAGATTTTTTTTTTTTGACAAAAAGTTTTAAAAGCATGACTGAACAGTATAAAAAAAGTATGATTGCAAGTGCAACATTTTTAAACAAGGAAAAAAATAAATGTCTTCCCTTTTTGATGAAAAATGCTGTTTGCAACACCTGGAGGATACCAAAATCAGAGCAGCTCAGTTTCTCAATTTAAGCCTTTCCACACTTAAGTGTTAATATATACAGTAGATATAAAAAGTTTACACACCCCCTGTTAAAATACACACACACACACACACACACACATATATATATTTTTTGTGATATAAAAAAAATGAGACCACAATAAATCATTTCAAAATTTTCCCACCTTTAATGTGACCTATAACCTGTACAATTCAATGGAAAAACAACCAAATCTGTTAGGGGAAAATATAAAAAAATAATAAAACGTACAATATGCTGGTTGCATAAGTGTGCACACCCTTAAACTAATACTTTGTTGAAGCACCTTTTGATTTAATTACAGCATTCAGTGTTCTTGGGTACACACCTGCTATCAATTAAAGAGACTCTGATTAACACCAAATAAAGTTTAGTTGTCCTAGTAGGATTTTCCTGACATTTACACAGTTGCCTGCTACAGCAAAAGCCATTTGTTCGCTGAGAACTTACAAAGCATCAAAGGGATGTCATTGTTGAAAGGTATCAACGAGGAGAAGGGTACAAAAAAATTTCCACAGCATTAGATATACCATGGAACACAGTGAAGACAGTCATTAAAAAATGGAGAAATATGGGACAACAGAGATGTTGCAAAGAACTGGCTGTCCCTCCAAAATTGATGAAAAGACAAGATGAAAACTGGTCAGGGAGGCTGCCAAGAGACCTGCAGCAACACTGAAGGAGCCGCAAAAATTTCTGGCAAGTACTGGTTGTGTACTACATGTGACAACAGTCTCCCGTATTCTCCATATGTCTGGGCTATGTGGTAGGGTTGCAAGACAGAAGGCTTTTCGTACACTGAAAAACATCCTGGCCCGGCTAAAATTTGCAAAACAATATATCAGGTCTCTGAAAAGCATTTGGGAAAATGCGTTATGGTCTGATGAGACCTAGGTTGAACTTTTTGGCCACAAATCCAAAAGGTACTTTTGGCGCAAAAACAACACTTTGCATCACCAAAAGACCACCGTCCCCACAGTGAAGCATGGTGGTGGCAGTATCATGCTTTGGGGTTGTTTTTCTTCAGCTGGAACTGGTGCTTTAGTGAAGGTGGAGGGACCTTTGAACAGTTCCAAATACCAATCACTTTTGGTCCAAAATCTTCAGGCATCTGCCAGAAAGCTGTAGATGAAGGGGAATTTCACCTTTCAACATGACAGTAACCCCAAGCATACATCCAAATCAACAAAAGAATGACTTCACCAGAAGAAAATTAAAGTTTGGAATGGCCCAGCCAGAGCCCAGACCTAAATCCAATAGATAATCTGTGGGGTGACCTGAAGAGGGCTGTACACAAGAGATGCCCACGGAATCTGACAGATTTGGAGTGCTTTTGCAAGGAAGTGTGGGCAAATATTGTCAAGATGTGCCATGCTGATAATCTCTTACCCAGGAAGACTGAATGCTGTAATTAAATTAAAAGGTGCTTCAACAAAGTATTAGTTTAAGGGTGTGCACACTTATGCAACCAGCTTATTGTACGCTTCTTATTTTTTGTATTTTTCTCCTAACAGATTTGTTTGTTTTTTAATTGAATTGTACAGGTTATAGGTCAAATTAAAGGTGGGAAAAGTTTTGAAATGATTTGTTGTGGTCTCATTATTTTATATCACAAAACCCTGGCATTTTAAGAGGGGTGTGTAAACTTTTTATATCTATTTTAATTACATGACTAATGTGTGATTTGGTATTGTTTGTATTGATGTCCTTCGTATCTGAATGAACTGCATGGAACAAGGTGATGTGGGATTGGACGTTCTACCTTCGTCATGTTAGGGATGAAGACTGGCAAGACTTAGCCCTGGCATCTAGAACCTTCCTGACCTGACAGAGCCCTTCCTCTTCACCCATAACATTCCGCAAAGTAGGACCTTTGTCCACGTGTGGAAGTTGGGCACCTGTATAAGTGGCCCAAAGCCACTGCTTGTAAATTCAAATATTTAGCTGATTCTTTTTCTGAAAAAATCTTGTTTTTTAGGGTTTGTTTCTTTCCTCCCTTATTGTTAGGTGAAGATCAGTGCATTCAGTTATCGTAATACTTTCTTAGTAGTTTTCATACAGGATAAGTTTCTTCTACTTTGCCTCCTGCCAGTCTGTTTAAATGTTCTCATTATTTTCAAGTGTTTTGCTGTGCAGTATAGTTTTGATGTTATCAGATTTATTTAAGTCTTGAGGTTGTGGACAAAACAGGGCCATGATCTCAGATAGTGAAAGTACAGGAGTTACAGGGTTAAAATTCTCTCATAAGACAAGCATAGTTAATCTGTTATGTCTTTAGGAGTGGCACATTTTTCTGAAAGTGTGACATTTATTATGGCTTTAAACCTGCGTCTATCAAGAATAGATGCAGTAGGTTGGCATTAGAAAACTGAAGGCTGCTACTGCTGTTTTGGATGTTTCTGTGGTTAGAATTTTCCCTGATGAATCTTAAGCAGGCTTCTGGTTTCCAAACTTTGTAAAGTTGAATTGTGATTTTTTTCCCTTGGTGGAAGTGCCTTCCTTGGCCCCAGATTATTCTAGAATCAAGATCTTTTCTCCCCCTTCCAGTTTACTTTTTTGTAAGGTGCCCCTTGCCCCCTACCCCCCGTCCCAGATTTTGCTTCTTCATTTACCATTCACGTTAAGTTTTTTCTCCTGTCCATCCTATTCCTCCAGGTTAGTTAGATTCCATAGGTCTATTTCTCTGAAACTAGATTATCAGAAAATGTGATGTACTGCCTTGAGTTTACAGTACATGTGGTTTCAGGCTTCTGCTCCTGCTAACATCTGGATGAATAGAGAGAGAAAGTTGCCTTATTCTTCTTCCTGTTCTTGGCTGTCCTCACCAGACCTTGTCCAAGCCCCAATTTTAATGAGTGCCAGTTGACCCACCTTTTTTGGCATCAGTGTGACTTTGATGTCTGAGATGAATCTTTTGATCCCAGCTCTACTTTCAGTAACTGTGCTGTCAGTGCTGAGGTTCCTGACCATGATGTCACATAGGTTCAGGGTAGGCACTAGGCTGTTGGCCCAAGGGCCTAAGTAAGCATAGCCAACAAGTGTCCCTGGCTTATGCCCCCCAAGAAAGTTAATTTCCTGTGCCCCTGTCGAGCAGAGCCACAGAAGTGATCCCCGATCAGAGCTGGGGGTCAGCTTATTAGAGTTGAGGTTGGTCCCGTTCCCTTTGTTGATAAACATTCTCCCCTCAAGGTCAGCCTTTTTGTTTTCAGTGTTGTTGCCCTTGGACTAACATTGATGGCTATTGGTGTATTTCTCTGGCAGTTGACTCTGGTTTTGACTTTGATTCCCAGTAGTCTGTGTCATCAGCCTGGTTCTGGTGCCAATTTTGGTTCTGGTGATGTTGGTACAGACTTCCTTGGAAGTTCTGCCCTTAGCGGGCTCTATCTTGGTCTCTTTCACTGAGCCACAAGTGACTACTTGACTGGCAATCTATCCCTTTTATCTAGGGGATGGAGGGACTGGGGGAGGCTAAGGTAGGATGCACAGATATTGTCCAGGTGAATTCTGACTACTGCTTCCTTGAAACCTTCCATTTTGAGGTCATAAAGAAAAATTTTCCATCCCAGATATAGATGAAGATAAGAAAGCTTGTCCTTCTCCCCACTTTCCTTTCAGTTGATCCCGGCTTTGGGGAGATTTTAGAGCTGATTCATTTGAAAGCAGGATGAACCCCAGAAACCACTTGCTTGCCAGAACATATCTCATTGGAAGGAAGCCTTTCATTCTCTTAGGTCTTCCTTTTATGTGGCTCCCCAGCTAACAGGATGGCTCAACTGGTAGCTCAGACCACTTGGTAGATCCATGAACATCCTTCCGTATCACTGTTGCAGTATTCTTCACAAAAAGGATCCCTTGCCAAGAGTAGCTCAACTTTTGGCCATTATACAAAAACCTTAGGTTTTCCAGGATGATGTTATGTCACACGTGTATGCTGTCAGCTCATTGTGTAAGGCATAAAGGTGATGTATGGACATAACATAACCTCAGAACTTCTTTGCCACCAGTCTGAACACCATCTTTGATTGTTAGTCTGAACACTCCTTTGTTTTTGTTGGTTATCAAGCCGTTTTCAGTTAAGTGCTTCATTGGAGTTTTCTGCTTATCACGTTTTTTTCTTTTTGTTTGAGTTTACATGTCATTCAGAAAGGGAAAATGTTAGTATGAGAGTCAGATTCCCTATAAGGGCCATCACAAGGAATGTTATTTTTATTGTTGCTTCTATTGACCGTACTAATTGCTTGATTTGTGTAGTATTTGTCCCCAAGACCCTTTGAAGTTCTCTCTCCTCCTTGTCTGTCTACCTGGAGAACCAGTGTCTTAAGTTGTTGGTACAGGGTGCTGTGGCAGAAATGTCCTGTCCTGAGGGTCAGCCATTTGCCAAGAAGAAGACCAAAAAAGGTAGGCCAGTTTCGGCTGCTGTACCACCTCCCCTGGACATCTCTCTCAAGGTTCGTGAAAGCCCTTGATGATCGTCTGGCTGTTCCATTGATTCCTTTGCAGTGACTCTGTCAGAGGCCAGCATGGGACCAGCTTCTTGCATGTCCTTAGAGATGCTTCAGACGTCCATTGTGGATGTTGAAGGTGAACCTCAGCTGGTCATATCTGAAGAAATGAGGGGCATTCCGCGGATTGTTGTTTGGAAGGAAATTCCCACTACATTGATGAAGTGTCTGCAAGGGTCCAAAGCTCCTGAAGTGTTTAGGGCTGACATCTGTCCGAAGAAGAAGAATCAGAAAATTAAGCACATCTCCCCTGTTCCCAAAGATCCCCAGCATGAATGGCAGGATTTTACTCAGAGTTGTTTACTGCACTTATGGCCTTGAAGCCTCCCCAAGGAGTTGCTGCCCCTGCTCTCCCTTGGTCATCTACACACTTAAGAAACCTAGGATGCAGGACTCTTCTGATGAAGATTTTGACTCAGGGAAGAGTCCTTAGCATGCTCTTCTTAGATTCCTTCTCCATTGGACTTTGGTATTTAGAAGGAAGATTCCATTAGCCCAGATTCTTCCTTTGAGGAACTCCATTTGGGGAATACTATCTCTAATATGATGGAATTCTTTAAATGGGAATGTTTGCAGGTTTCTGACATCCAAAAAAGGTATTATAAACTCTTCCAGATGGAGTCCCTTGAGACCTCTGCTGTTACTCCTAGCAGCTTCTCAGGCTTCTGATTCAAAACCTCCAGCCCCTAAAAACTGACAGGTTTTATAAGGTGCCTGATGAATGTAAGTTTCTCTACAAATGTCCTTTTGTTGACTTCTCTGTTGTGTTGGTCTCTTCTGGCAAACTTTCTAAGCTCTTGCTTTACAGTAAATTACTTCTGACAAGGACAGTAGGACCATGGAACGGCTGGCTAAAAAGATGTATACTGCTGCTACCCTGGCCTTTCAGGCTGTTAATTATCAGATCCATATGACCATATATGTCTTGGGTCTCCTTTCTCAGGCTTCTCAGGTTGTCCGTGACCATCCTCACTCTGAGGGGAATGTTCCATCCCTTTCTTTGTTCTGCTTTTCCCAAGTGTCTCATCATTACATTAAATGTAGCTATAATGTTGTCTATGCGCCTTTTAGACATGTTGATTTTGGTTCTGTGTTGACGAGTTACTCTGGGCTTCGCCTTCAGCCTTTGCTTGATGATAGTAAGACTTAATTGTTAGATGCTCCCCCTGATAAGGTACTGAGCTTTTTAAGTCCGGCAAGACAAGGGCAAGGCCTTGCAGGAAATGAAGCAGAATTTTATTTCTCCTATTCCTAAATTTCAAAGGAATTATCTCTGTAAACCAGTTTTTGTTTGTAGGTAGTCTCGCCTTCCTTGTAAAGGTAAGAAGGCTTCTAGATGGAATCCTCCTGCTAAGTCTGTTCAGTCTTGTACTACTCAGCACAACCTCCTTTTCTGGATAAGCCAGCCTCTGACTACTTGTTCCCTCCTTTCTAGGTCAGGTCCCTTTATCTCTTCGTATCTCTTCCCAATTGGTTAAGAATCACTCAGAATTCTTGGGTTCTGTTAATTATCCGTCAGGATTACTTCATGCTGTGGGAATTCTTTCTTCCTTTTCTAGGCATCTCCCAACCTCTTCAGGAGCAGCTGACTTTCTTTCCAAATGTGCTTCAGGGCCTTTTGTCTCAAGGCTGTATCCAAGCCGTTCACACTCCAAAGGAGGGGAAGGAGTTCTATTCCAGAATGTTTTTGTTTCCTAGGAAAGAAGGCATCTGAAGGCCCATTTTGGACCTTTCTCAGCTCAACACCTTTCTGAAGATCCTTGCCTTTTAGATGCTGTCTATAGACTCCATTTCCTCTACTTCTTCCTCAGGCTTTCCTGGTTCTCTGGATCTCAAGGATGCTCACCTTCACATTCCTGTTCATCCCTGTTTCAGGAAATGTTTGCATTTCTCTGTTTCTTCCTTACATTTTAAATTCTCTGCTTTGCCCTTTGGCCTCTGTTTTGCCCCAAGGGTTTTCATCAAATACCTCACTCCTGTGATCGCTTTTTTCATGATGAGAGGGATACAAATCTTTTCTTATCAGGACCTCCTGCTCACTCAGGCATCTTCCCCAGAGACCTTGCTTCAGCACCTTCACTGTGCTATTTGGCTTTTGTAAAGTCTAGGATTTACAGTAGAATTCCAGAAGTCCATCCTGACTCCTTATTGGGATCATGTTTTTCTTGGTTGCAGGCTCCAGACATGTTCCTATGCTGGCTTCACCACCATCACCCAAGGTTCTTGCTCTAACTGCAGTTTTTTTAAATCCCTTCTTCCTAGAGTCTTAGTTAAAGCCAGGGAATTTCTAAGAGCTGAGATTTATGGTACCTCGAGCCAGAGTCCGTATGAGAAAGTTACAGTGGTTCCTAAAGTTAGTCTGGCTCCAACACTTTCATCCTCTAGACTTTCTAGTCCCTCTTCGTCCATGGCTCAAGCTAGAGCTTCAGTGGTGAATTCATCAGCTGTCAACCTTGGACTTCCTTTTCAGCCCCAAGTCCCCACTTAGGAACTTTTTTCAGATGTCTTAGGCACGGGGTGGGGTGCTTCTTTCTGCCCTTTCAAGGTCCAGGGTCTCTGGCCCATTCCTCACATGTCAGACCACATCAACATCAAGGAGATGAGTGCTCTCCTTCTGGAACTTCAGGCCTTTCATACCCTTTTCAGGGTCTCAAAGTCTTTACAGACAGTACCACAGTCGTGGTATATTTATTTATTTAACATTTGTTAACCGGGAAAGTCCGACTTGGAACGAAGCCAATTTTCAGCGGAGGCCCGGGGAGAAAGGCTCCAGATCACCAAAGGGGGGGTCCTACCACCTGTGCAGACCAGCTCTTAAAGCTTGTGATCTAGCTCTCCAATATCAGGTGACTCTTCAGGCTGTTTATATTTCTTCAGAGCGAAACATTGTGGCAGACTGTCTGAGCAGGTCCGTAATACAGGCTCACTAATGGATGCTTCAGAAAGATGTGTTTTTGAACATTGTCCACCAATTTCCTCAGGCAGACCTTCTTGTATCTCCCTTCTGAGCAGACAGCTTCCTCTGTTTTGCACCAGAGTCCTAACTCCTCTTATCTGACAGTGGATGCCTTCTCTTTTTCTTGACCTATGCCTTCCCTCCCCTCCCTCTCATACCAAGGGTCCTACTCAAGTTAGAGCTAACACTTCCCCAAAATCTTGGTCGTGACTCCCTTTTGCTCCAGACAACATTGATTCCCTCTTCCTCTGCACCTAACCAAGTATAATCACTACAAGTTACCTCACAGGGTGGAATCTTCTCACACAAGATAAAGGGGTCTTTCATTCATCCTCACTTGTACACTCTTCAGTTGACACTGTGGGTGATAGGGTTTTGATCCCTTTTACGCACCTTTTTTCTGAGGATGTGCTTCAGGTTTTGCAGAAAGCCAGGAAATCCACTACCAGGAAATGCTATTCGACCAAATGTAAGAGATTTTCTGTCTGGTGTCTTGCTCGTAACCAGGATCCACTTTCCTCCATGCTGGATTGGGTGGCTTATTCTTCAGTTAAAGCTCACCTTTCAGCTATGTGTTTGTCTGCCTTGGATTCCTCCTTTGGCCACCAGGTTTCAGGTCAAACAATTTTTTTAAAGTTGTCCTTCATATAAGACCTTCCATGAAAACTATTCCTCCTTCCTGGGACCTTAATTTTGTTCTTGAAAAATTTACTCTCTTACACTTTTTGAGCCTGTGGCTTCAGCTTCCTTGCAGCATCATTCATGGAAGAGTGTTGATGTTCTTCGTGTTTCACTGTTGCAGTCATTACATTTGGGGTAATCTGCTGGCAGGTTGCCCTCAGTCAGCCTGAATTCCAAAGTCTTGGGTCCTGCGTCAGTTGCTGTCTTCTCTTCCATGACGTTAGGGGTATAAAACATGCAGCCAACGTCATTTTCTTTAGTCTTTCTTGCCGCGCGGTGCCTGAAGCAGAAGCATTTCGCAAGTGCTGGTCGGCCGACTACTGAAATATTCGAGTTTGAGTTTCAGAAACAAAGTCTTCACTAAAGCTAAGTACCCCGTTGGGGAAACTTTTTCTTGCTCCTTACCAATGTCACAAAAAGTTAATAATTGTATTACTTGTGGGAAGCAAATACTTCATAAGGATTTCGATTTATACTGTATTCCTTGCGTAGGCCCTGATCACAACATGCCTGGCTGTTGGTTTTGTGCTAGATTTAACCAACGCACTATTAAGCGTCGGTATATTTTTGCATCAAAGTATTTTGGAAACAGATTTAACTACACAGAAATGTCGTCGGATAGCAATCCGACTACCGGAGTACATAAAAAATGCAAAGAAAAGGACAGAGAAAGGCAGTCGAGATCCAAAACCGATGACTAAGCTTCTCCTAAGCCAGTCGCTGGTTCGCCGGTACTCAGTGAGGCACTTTCGCAGCCCCTGATACCCGCTACCTTCGAGTCACAGGCCTCTACCAACACCCACGTGGAGTCCGGCATGCCGCAAGATACTCAAGGTATTGGACCAACGGATGCATCTCCCTCGGATGGGTCCGGAGCCGCTGAGCAGGCACTGGCTTCTGAGGGTGTATTCAGACCTCGACATTTGTATATCAAACTGACGACAGCTGCAAAACCAAAGACAAAAACAACTTCTAAAACTAGAAGACCGACGCATGAGCCCACGTGCACAGGCCTCTATGCCTAAAAAACAGATGATCAAAATGGCTGAAGACCTCATTACCTTGATCAGGGGTACCCATCCCCCTCCAGATAAGTGGCCTAGGCAAGACACTGATTATGAATCTTCAGATCAGGTTTCTATTTCTTCTGATCAGGAATTATCTGTTCCTCCCTATGAGGATTCTGATGTAGAGAAGTCTATACCATCTGCATCTCCTCCTGAGGATTATTCATTTGGAGAAACCTTGCATACTTTGAGGGAGCATTTTCACTGGGAGAGTCAAGACGTCTCAGAATCAAAAAAGAGGCTCAGGGATTTCCTTCTTCTCCCTCAGCACAGGCCTTTAGCCATTCCCCCTGTTTTAGACATTGTGGATGATGTGTTTTCGGAGTCAAGCTTGACCCCTGACTCCTTACCTCCGGCTCCCAGTAAGCCTGATGGATATTACAGGGTCCCTGACTCACATACATTTTTATTTAGAAACCCTGCTGCTGATCCTGAAACTATTTCACAGGGTCCAAAGGGAGTGAAGGCCTCAAAAGCAAAAAATCCTACCCCCTCTGACAGAGATACAAGGGCACTGGACAGATGGGGAAAAAAGGTTTATACATCTGCAACCTTTGCAATCAGGGCCTTAAACTGTCAATTTTATATGCTTAAGTACCAACAACATGTTATGCAATTGCTGAAACAGAAAATTATGTTTTCAGAATGTGCAGAAAATAAAGAA
>NC_056728.1:64540688-64545688 GCF_019279795.1 Protopterus annectens | reverse complement strand
GTGGCTCCACCTTTGTGGAATGGGATAACTGTTGCTGTGCACCACTCTGTTGATATGTAGCCTGTAGAGAGGCTGAGTTTGAACAGTGTGTTTAGGTGAGGGGTTAGTTCACTTTGGAGTTCGTGTAAGACGTAGCCTGGGACACCGTCCAGTCTTATTGAAGCTGTGTTTTTGGCTTTGGATAGGGCTTTTTTAACCTGTGTGCCAGTGATTGCCAGGGCTGTACATTCTTCTGGTATGGTTATGTGCCCTTTAGGAGGTGAGAGGTGGGGGTGAAGTTTGCACTAAATCTGTCTGCCGGAATGTTGGCAATATCAGTTGGTTCAGTGTATTTTGTGCCATTCTGCACTAACTCAGAGCAGATCTGAGGGTTTCCACTTAGGTTCTTGACACAGCTAAAGAACGCTTTGTGGTTATCTTTGGAGTCCTTGACAATTTTTCTTTTGAAGCTAGCCTTGGATGATTTTATGAGGGATCGTAGTTTCTTTCTGATACTGATCAGGGATGTTTTTCCCTCTTGGGATTTTACTCTTTTACTCTGTGAACCTTTCCACCTCGGTCATAAGTAACGTGAAGTTTGCTTTTGACAAGTTTTTCATGGTGGTTTCCTTGATTGGGGGGGGGGTAGAATGTGGATATCCAGAGTGATTAGTCTATGGTCTAATCTAGCCAGCGAGGGGTTGACCTCCGGTGTAGAACACCGGTCGCCCATGTTGGTGATGATCAGGTCCAATATGTTGTCACCTCTGATGGGGGTGTTGACCAGTAGATCCAAGGCATTCAAGTTTATAAATTCTAGTAAACGTTGGGCAAGGGAGTTAGTACTTGAATAGTTCTCCCAGTTAATGTTTGGGTAATTGAAATCATCCAATATTAGGGCGTTTGGTGGAACCTTCATATTTTCCAGTGTCTCCAGAAATGTGGAATGGGGGGTCCTGGCTCATGGTGGGTGATCTGTAGCAAGCTGCAATTTGAATTGCAGTTTTGCCCGTTGTTAGTTGCACATGGATGATCTCTGAGGCATTGTGCTGCGCCACTAACTTGGAGGTGTGGGTATCCTTGATGAATATGGATACACCCCCCGCCTTTTGTGTTTCGGTCTGGGTTCTGTGGCCGAAAAGAGTGGTATGAGTTATAGGCTGGTAATGCTGTGGTGCTCTCTGGAGCCTTAAACCAGGTTTCTGTTACTGGACAGATATCGATGTATGCATTTTGAGGTTTAGACTTCTGGCGTTGAGTAGCATTACCCTTAGGTTTTGGTTACTTGTGCAATTTACGGTGGTGCGTTTGTCTTTTGAGCCTTGCCTGAAAAAGGCACTATGGGGCGGCAAGAGCATTGGCCAGTATTCAAAAGCCTAAGGGTGACAGGTGCAAGACATCTCTTACGAAACAATGTGGCTTGTCGAGCATGTCATCCCAGGTGGACAGATGTTCTTTGTGTTTAACTGTTGCAGTCATTACATTTGGGTAATCTGCTGGCAGGTTGCCCTCAGTCGGCCTGAATTCCAAATTCTTGGGTCCTGTGTTGGTTGCTGTCTTCTCTTCCATGACGTCAAGTCATCAGGGGTATAAAACATGCTGCCGACGCCATTTTCTTCAGTCTTTCTTGCCACGCGGTGCCCGAAGCAGAAGCATTTTGCAAGTGCCGGTCGGCCGACTACTGAAATATTCGCATTTGAGTTTCAGAACCGAAGTCTTCAATAAAGCTAAGTACCCCGTTCGGGAAACTTTTTTCTTGCTTTTTACCGATGTCAGAAAAAGTTAATAATTGTATTACTTTTGGAAAGCAAATACCTCGTAAGGATTTCCATTTATACTGTATTCCTTGCCTAGGCCCTGACCGCAACGTGCCTGGCTGTCGGGTTTGTGCTAGATTTAACCAACGCACTATTAAGCGTCCGTATATTTTTGCATCTAAGTATTTTGGCAACAGATTTAACTACCCAGAGATGTCGTCGGATAGCAATCTGACTACCGAAGTACATAAAAAATGCAAAGAAACGGACAGAGAAAGACAGTCGAGATCCAAAACCGACAACGAAGCTTCTCCTAAGCCAGTCTACGGTTTGCTGGTACTCGGTGAGGAGCTTTCGCAGCCCCTGATACCCGCTACCTTCGAGTCGTAGGCCTCTACCGACATCCAAGGTACTCAAGGTATTGGACCAATGGATGTATCTCCCTCAGATGGGACCGGAGCCGCTGAGCAGGCACGGGCTTCTGAGGGTGTATTCAGACCTCAACATTTTTACATCAAACCTACGAAAGCTGCAAAACCAAAGGCAAAGACAACTTCTAAAACTAAAAAAATGACGCCTAAGCCACGTGTACAAGCCTCTATGCCTAAAAAACAGATGATCAAAATGGCTGAAGACCTTATTACCTTGATCAGGGGTACCAATCCCCCTCCAGATAAGAGGCCTAGGCAAGACACTGATTATGAATCTTCAGATCAGGTTTCTATTTCTTCTGATTCCTCTTCTGATCAGGAATTATCTTTACCTCCCTATGAGGATTCTGATGCTGAGGGGTCTATTCCATCTGCATCTTCTCCTGAGGATTATTCATTTGGAGAAACCTTGCATACTTTGAGGGAGCTTCACTGGGAGAGTCAAGACTTCTCAGAATCAAAAAAGAGGCTCAGGGATTTCCTCCTTCTCCCTCAGCACAAACCTTTAGCCATTCCCCCTGTGTTAGACATTGTGGATGATGTTTTTTCAGAGTCAAGCCTCACTCTTTACCTCCGGCTCCCAGTAAGCCTGACAGGTATTACAGGGTCCCTGACTCTCATAAATTTTTATTTAGAAACCCTGCTGCTGATCCTGAAACTGTTTCACAGGGTTCAAAGGGAGTTAAGGCCTCAACAGCAAAAACCCTACCCCCTACGACAGAGATTCCAGGGTGCTGGACAGATGGGGAAAAAAGGTTTATACATCTGCAACCTTGTCAGTCAGGGCCTTAAACTGTCAATTTCATATGCTTAAGTACCAACAACATGTTATGGGATTGCTGAAACAGAAAATTATGTTGATTTCAGAATGTGCAGAAAATAAGGAAATGCAGGAATTATTGCATGCAGCTGAACAAGTTGGAAAGCATACTTTGCAATGTGGTTTTGATTATTTAGAGGCCTCCTGCAGGTCCGCAGTTACTGGATCTGTGATTAGGAGGCATCCCTGGTTAAAGGAACAACATTTGCTTGATCATGTTAAAGCTAAATTACTAAATGCACCTTTACAGCATGATTCTCTGTTTGGTATTAAGGCAGAAGAGGTCCAACCATTGCTTAGTAATGTAGAATTTGACCAGGAGGCAGATAATAATTAATGCACGGAGTTTAAATTTGGGTATATATATACTCGTGATATGTAGAAGCGCCATCTCCCAGGACAGTGTAGATTTATGATATCCCATTTTCTCCAATTGAACTTTGAGTGAACACCATATGCTGTGAGAATATCTACAAGACCACAATATATGCATAATATCTGCATGCGGGCACAAACAACATGAACATGCGGTAGAGATATTCGGATCAAATTTGTTCAGATGTACTGGGGTTAAGTATAGATTATTGGTAACCATAAATTGCGTATAACAAAGTTTTTGTATGCGAATACATAAGTGTATTATTAATAGCCTGGAACTTCTGTTCTATTGAAATGTTAAGACCTTGTTGATCCCAGTAATTAGCAAAAATAATTTTTCCTTGGTTTTGAAGTTCGGAAAAGATTTGTAGGCAATAGAAACCATGTTTTTCTTATTCATTAAATTTTTAAGTAATGTGGCCACTTGGTTTTGTTCCGACAGTACTGGGAAAACTGGAGAACAACGATATGGTAATCTCTTTAATTGCCTTAATGTGATAATATATTTTAGTTAGACCTAGCGTACACGGAGTTCTGTTAGGGATAAATGATTATATTTGTGTATATCCCATAAGGAATAATCTTTCATTAGCGGGAAGTTATTTAAATTAATCAGTTTATTGTTTATATTTATATTTGGGTTAAGATGAAATGGCTGGAAGAGAAGGAGAGCATTTCCTAATTTAATGGATTGAAAAAGTTCTTGGAATGATTTGATTAGCCCTTTTAGGGAAGAATGTAATTTTGTCTTTTTAAGGTTTGGTTTGCTTAGAAAGGGTAAAGCTTTTGGATTAAAATCATTGTCTAAGGTATGATTATACCATAGTTTAATCCAAAGGGGGGGTCCAAGTATGGTCGTCTGTCTGATAGTTTGCGATAGTGAATATCCTATTTGCTTGGATAATTTTGTAGTATAATAGTATATCGGGCAGGGCCAAGCCCCCACTATTCTTTGGTAGTGTAAGTTTTTGGTAAGCGATTCTGACCGATTTAGGATGCCAAATAAATTTGGCAAATGTTTTATGTATCTTATTAAAAAAGGACTTTGAGGTATAAGAAAGAGATGCATTCAGTTGGTAAAGAAGTTTAGGGAAAATATTCATTTTAATGATGGAGGCTTTAGCAAGAATGGGGAGTTTTAAATGTTGCCATCTCGAGATGTCTTGAGAGATGGAAAGCCATGTTTTTGATAAATTAGTTTGCAGAATAGAAGAAGAGCTGTGATCATAGAAAACTCCTAAATATTTAAGAGAATAGTCTACCCGATAGGAAACATCTGGAAATAGATATTGTTTATGTGATGTGGGGTTGATCGGGAAAATAAAGGATTTATTTTGGTTAATTTGGTAGCCCGAGATAGAGGTGAAGGTATTCAATGTTTTCACCAGCTTAGTAAAATCAGACGTAGGATGTTCAAAATATATATTCAGATCATCAGCAAAGGCGGTTAATCTAATTTTGGTTTTAAGAATTTTGGGAATTGAATGATAGGTTTTCTGTAATAGGAGTAGAAAGAGGGATTCTAAATATAAGTTAAACAATAGTGGTGACAGAGGACATCCTTGTCTAGTACCATTTGTAATCTTTATTGGGTGAGAGTATTGTCTATTTATATATAGTCTAGTATGAGAATTA